>NC_028450.1:6067331-6072087 GCF_000263155.2 Setaria italica | reverse complement strand
AAATAGTTTATGTTTAATACTCCTAATTAGTATGTAAACATTCAATGTGATATGAGCTAAAATTTAACCCTGGAACCAAACAGCCCCTAAAAAACCTGAGACATTGTTGCGCCCGGCCTCGTCCAAACGTGCAGCTTGCCATCGAGAGATTGACCGCATCAAAGTTTGACCGAATTTTGCGGGAAAAAGTTTGGCATCATCAACGTAACCCGGCACCCCAATCTTTTTGAAGTTTCGCTCGGAGGAAGCTCCAAATGGAAGAGGCCCAGGGGGAAAAAGCTTCAAGCGCCGGCCCCGCCCTGGTCCCCCGATTGGGATTTGGGGTAGCAGCGAGTCGTCGTCACGGAGGATTACGACGGCGGCGGCGGGCGCCCCATGTCTTCTCCCTGCCGCCTCAGCGCGGCGCGTTCACATCGCTCTCGCACGCGGCGGGGGCGAGCGGGTTTCTTGTGGAATATCCCACCAAAAATCCAAGGCGCCGAGAAACCCGAAACCACCGCCTGGGCCGCTTGCCGCTGGCTGGCGGCTGGGCCGTGTGGAAGTTCTCCTCCACACCCCGCCGTCATTGGGCTGCGTTTCTACAGAGACATTAGGGGCCCATAATACTCTGGATGGGAGGAGGCTGTTCGATGCGGCCTGCTGCCATCATCATCGTCCTTTCGGTGAAGAACAAAGTAGACTTGCTCATATAGTCATATATCTCAATACTTTTCTGTACGGATTTTCTATATAAAAAAAAACTTTTTCCGTGCGCGTTAGCCTTAGGATATCTCACCGAACAAGAGTATTTGGATCACAAAAAAGAAAAGCCACACAGCAATCCCAACAACCCCATTGATTTCTATATCGTTACCGCGATTCGGATCATGTGATACGCCAGTCCAGAGGCAGATATCTTCAGCTCCCCCAAAAACAAACCAGCAAAACCTCACATGGGCGCTCCATAATGTCAGGACCCTCCCCAGAGGCCCAGAGCACAGGGAAAAACCAGAAGGGGGGAAAAAAGAATTCACAGAGGCAAGAGAGGGAGAAAAGCACCTGAAAATGTGAGCGTACTGCGCGATCGAGCGTGCCGGAAAGCGTCATGTGCATGCTCCGAGTCCGTAGAGAAACCCCATGTGGCTTGTCATGTGGGGACACGGGTAACCACGTCCAGCTTTCCCGGTTCACACTCTGGCTGCCCGCTCAAAAGAGCTGCATCTACCTGAGCCGACTATCGAAATAAAGCTAGGTCCAAAGTTCCTTTCATTTCTGCATTCAGTTACGGAATCATCATTCTGATCTGAAGCTTTAAGATTGGACAATCTCATCATTTCCCAATTCCTGTGACAAAAATGAGGTCTAGAATTTATACAATAAGATCTGCCTGTAAGTTTTGTGTCACATTTGCAGTTTGGGGAATGCAGCTGGCTGCAGGTTTCAGAAAACCCTGCATGGCGTTGCATGCTCACCACTGGTGACAAACAGATCGCTGAATGACCATGCGTGCGTGATGGACGCACGGCACATAACATGCATGCCAACGAATCTACGTTCCCGCTTCATAACTCGCAAGGTTGCCAACTCGGGGTGGCGCGGCATGTGCCGCCATGTGCGCCTTGCCTAGCTGCCTCTTCTCATGGGGAGCCCGCGGCCCCACTCCCAAGCCTCTCCCTCTCTCTCTCTCTCTCCCTCCTTCCTCCATGATCTCTGAAAATCTGGGAATACTATGGAATATCAGCAGCTATCGATACTCAGAACTGTTCAGGAACTGTTTGCATCGCATTGTACATTCGTACTTGTGGTTGTACTTCGAGATGATCATCATGTGGCATGTGAGATACAGATACATGCGTTAGAAAATTGCAGGGAATGATAACACAACAATTGTATACATTGTACATCCCAACCCTGAACCGCCACATGCTTAACATCTGAGCTGTTAACTGTTTTATTTCAACCTTCGATTAAAAACAAAATGAGACCTTTTCAGCGCATGCATGAAACTGTACAGCAATGGAGCATGTGCCATGAGCAGAAAAAGGGAGAAGAGATGCTGGCTAGTAGCTAGCTAGCTGATGGAGAAGAGGACCACACAGAATGGTGGGAATGCATGCTAGCTCACACCACATGCACCTCCATCCCTCATGGAGATTGGAGAGATCAGATGTATATATACATCCACGCACGCTCTCAAGTCTCAAGCGTCGGCGTCCATTCTCCATTGCTTCCAATACCTAGCGTCTTACCTTTTTTCCTCAACCGACGCGATGCGAGGCCCCAACGCCAGGGCCTTCCAGCAGGGCTTCCTCAAGAACTTGATCTTGAGCCTTCAAGCCTGCAGAAAGGCCTGCGTCTCATGCTCTGGGAGCAAGAGCGCGACGATGAGTCTCCACGAGAGGAAGCGCGCCATCAAGTCGTCCGCCGACATCGCCATGGCCACCGCCCGCGGCGGCGGAGCGCGGTGGCCGCGGGCCATCTTGGCCTCGTCGTCTATGCCGTGCAAGTCGCCGGAGAAGGTGCGCAGGTGCAAGAGGATTGTGAGGCGGTGTCAGCTCCGCACGAGGAGATCGAGGGGTGGCACTGGGAGTGGTGCTTCTCTTGCGAGAACGGCGGCGGCAGCGATCAGTAGCGGCGAGATTGCGAGGAGGCTGGTGAGGAAGAGGACCAAGGTGCTCAGGAAGATGATACCTGGAGGCGAGTTGCTCGACGAGATCTCGCTGCTCCATGAGGCCATGGACTACGTCGCACATCTACACGCGCAAGTTGACGTGCTCCGGCGCATCTCGAATGCCGTGCGATGAGATCTGGCGTCGGCCCAGGTTAGTACGTTTTCTGAATCTTTTTGCAACTGATCTAAAGGTCGATAATAAGCTTTTGTCTACTAATGATCATTTCAGAGTGACTCCTACCTTTCAACACCGATCTCTGTAGCTTACAAAAAAAAAATTCTTGATGGTTGTTTTATCATGCAGGGGCTTTTGCACAAAGTGCGTGGCTAGAGGAATTGAAAGGGCCGGCGGTTCTATTTTCAGGCAAAATGGCAGAAAGACTGTAGCAGGTATTCAGAAGAGGAGGAAAAGATCACGCAGAAAGGACGCCCGTGCGGAAGTTGATGTGAGAGAACATAAGGCCCCAGATCAGGATGTGGAAAATGATGAAGGGTAGATCATATCAAACACCTTGTAGGCTGCAGTGATAGGCGTGAGATAGAGAAATGTACTCCGGTAGTAGCAGTAACTTTTGTACTTGAACCAAAGACACATGCCATTGTGGCGACAGTAAACCATTGAGCATTTTTTTTTTCTTTTGTGAAATTGAGCCTTTAATTTGAAGGCAGTATTTTTTTACATAATGTTTTTCTGGTCAATTGAGAGAGAGATACACATACTGTATAGAGGATATATGCCTAATCCGAATCATGCTTGCATATGATGTTCAAATCATGCTGCTGAATTCCTGACAGATCAACAAAATTCACAAGATAACTGCCACCGACTTTTAGTTATCTGATTTGAACACGCACATCGGAAATCGAGCTCCATCGCTTCCCAGCGTGATCTGAGAATGTATAGATAGCTCGATCGCATATCTGCTATCTGTCAGGCACATATATCAGGAGGTTACAAGATCAGCATATCTTTCTGCGCTGCTGTTGCATGCCATATGGGTCGACTGATTGATGGTAACAAATGGTCCATTTCACTTGTAGACTTGTAATGCAGTTCCTCTGTCCGGCACTAACGGGCCAAGCCTCTCGCCCTATGTTTCTATTTTTTCCATTCACTCTGATGGGCCTTGGGTGAGGAGAGGAGTAGCTCATTTGTTCACTCACAGCGTAGTGCTGACATCACCATCCCAACTATTATGGGCCTGTGTTGATCGAACAAAGCGGGCTTTCCAGACAGTATGTATCTTAAGGCCTGGCAGCGGCAGGCCCAAAAGGCTTCCAGCAAAAATTTGATACACCCACCACACACACACCAAGTCAAGTAGTCAACCAACAGAAGCTCCCTCCTCCAGTCGTCCTCCTCGAGCGAGGGGCCTTGTACTACCGCGCTGCACAAATAGCCGCCCGTACGCGCGCGCAAACGGCAAACCCCATGGAAACAACCCGGCGCTGTGCGACCACCAATTAAGTACGCGAGGACGCCAGCCCGTACTGGGTACGTACAGCCATTGCTGACCACACACCGTAACCACGCAAAAGCTCGCCGGCGCATTAGGCTGCGTTTGGCAGACTGTATAGCCTCAGCCGGCCGTGAGCCAAGCTCGAGCCAGCCCAGCTAGGCTAATGAGATGCACAGATATTGATCGGCAAATTTGCAGTCCATAATAATGGCTGGGCTGAGATGATGTTTGTAAGCTCACATGAGCAAAGGTAGAATTACCACCCTTCCATCTCCTCTGTTTCTTCTACGGCGCCATCTTGAGCCGCCCGCCGCCGAGGCCGCATCCTCCGCGGGCCGCGTCCTCCACGAGCAGCAGTAGCCGCCGGCGAAAGCGCGCCCCATGCCCGCACGCAGCATAAATCCCAACCGACCGACCCCAGCGGCGCACGGCGCACCCCAGCGCCAGCAGTCACCACCACACAGACCTCCCCGTCGCCTCCTCCCGTCCAAGCCCAGCCACCTCTCGCCGCCGTCCCTCGCGCCGAGACTCCCCATTCCCTTCTTCCCGCCGTCGTGGAGGGTGCGCCTGGGGCCGTGCATCGCCACGGCCTCTGTCGCACCAAGTGCCTCCACGGTCATAGCACACAGATGTGCTGAGAAGCGTG
>NC_028450.1:6064620-6066957 GCF_000263155.2 Setaria italica | reverse complement strand
CCCCCCCCCCCCCCCCCCCCCGGTGCCCCCCCCCCCCCCCCCCCCCACCCCCCGCGTACGCCTAGGCCCCCGCCGGCCGGCCCCCGCTCGCAGCGGGCGCCGGCAGGAGGGAGAGGGCCGCGGGGCGCCGACGGGGAGGAGGGGGCGCGGACACACCGGCGGCCGCCGGTGGGGAGAGCCGCGGGAGGCGGCGGTTGGCGGTAGGAATAGGTCCTCGAGCGCCTGGGGACAGGTTCCTCTACGCGCCCCGCGCCGCTGCAGCCCTCCGTGCGCCGCTGCGGTCTTGGCACGCCGCGCGCCGTCGCAACCCTCCGAGCGCCACCGCAACTGGTCGCCGCCGCAGCCTCTAGCATATGTTGGTGAGGAAAAACGCTAACCGGCGGGGGTCACCGCAACTAGCGCTTCCGGCCTGCGTTCCACGCGATGCAGCCAGGATATGATCTCTTCTACGTCTCCTGGACCTGACCCGTGACCCATACACGCTACCAAACAAACCAAATTGCTTCTACTGGGCCTGGCCCAACCCTCGTCAGGCTACCAAACGCCTCCTTAGGGCCCGTTTGGCACGGCTTTGGCTCATGAAAAAACAACTTTGGCTCTAGCTCATCTGGAAAAGCAGCTTTTTCTGGCTCTGGCTTATTTTGAAGGAAAACGTTTGGCAAAACGGCTTCTCCTAGCTTTTTAGATTGGAAAGAAGGTGTCAAATGTCCAAAATACCCTTATATTTTTCTCTTCTCTTTTCTTTTTTTTCTCCTCATTTTCCTTTTCTTTTTCTTTCTTTCTCTTTCCTTCTCCCCTTCTTTTCTTTTCCCCTCCTCTCTCCTTATCCATCCGCTCCTCCCTCCCGACCTTATCCGCACCCGACCGCCTGGCCCTCCTCCGGCCCTCCAGCGCCACCCCACCGGCCCCGGCTCCGTCCGCCGCCAAGGCGCCGCCTCGGTCCTCCGCCGCCACAGCGCCGCCCCGGCACTCCTCCGCCCCTCCGCCGCCACAGCGCCACCCTGCCGGCCTCGGCTCCTTCCGCCGCCACGGCGCCACCCCGGTCCTCCTCCGCCCCTCCGCCGCCCTGCCGACCTCGGCTCCGTCCGCCGCCACGGCGCCGCCCCGATCCTCCTCCGCCCCTCCGCCGCCACGGCGCCGCCCCGGCACTCCTCCACCCCTCCGCCGCCCCGGGGATAAGGATGGAAAGTGACGAGGAGGAGCCGGAATAAGCCACTTTTTTTTGGCTTCTGGTGGGTGGAGAAACGTAGAGACCGCATTTTGCGGGGCTTCTACTAGCTTTCGCGGGTGAGCCGTTTTGCCTTCTCCCGTTTGGCACGGCTTCATCAAAAGCCACCCTAGAAGCCGCTCGATGAGCCGTGCCAAAGGGACCCTTAGTATCTGCCATTGAAAGGAGCCAAAAAAAAAAACGTGCCCTTCGTAGTACGTACAGGCGGGGCTAACCGAGGTAGCAAGCGTACGTGACAAAAATGAAGTACAGGCACACCTGTGTTTCTCAGGGCGAGGACAATGGAGACGCTTGGAGCGAGCACCGAAGAACGACACCACTGTTGAGCTCCAGTGCGGTGCTCGACCGTCGTCGTTGGCCTGCCTTTGCGAATTAAAACCTTTGCTTTTGCTTGAACCTCGAAGAAGCAATGCTCTTAGCTCTGGTGACCAAAGCGTACGCGTCGTCGTGGCCAATTGGAGCTGGGGAAGCCGTGAGCATGGAACGGCCGGGCCCGGGCGCACGGCGGTGGTCGCAGTCTCTCGCAGGGTGGCTGGCCACTCGCGTCCACGTACGGCTCGCGCGCGGATAGGAACAGCCCGGCCGGTGGTCACTCTGGTCTGGTGGCCGCATTAACTCCGCGCGCGACCGGCCCCGCCCATCCATCCCTGCGCGCGACTTGGCGAGGAGACCGGACGCGCGTGCCGACACGCCGTAGCAACAGGCAACAGCAGGGTGCCCCGCCTCTGCCTGCACGCCGCGCCCCTTAAAGCCTTCAGGAGATGAATCGATTTGGTTGCGATATATGCTCACGGGTCCAATCCAAACCTGTTAATGCAGGTCCTTGGACTCCCATGTGCATGCATTTCCATGGGGAGTGGATCGTCCACTGGCTCCGGCTGAACGTCAAGTGCCCGCGGTGCCGGTGCTCTGTCTTCCCCACCCTGGATCTAAGTGCGCTGAACAATCTCCGGTCGATCAGAGAGCTGACCATCCATCTGCCAGTGCCAGCGATGTAACAACGCAACTTCAGCGACTAGATATGTTAGGTCACAGCCGGCGGGGCAATGCAACGTGGTGCGGTTGCAGGGTTTGCTGCTCCGCCCAGTCCGGTATGAAAGCCTGGAAAG
>NC_028450.1:6032026-6064161 GCF_000263155.2 Setaria italica | reverse complement strand
CAGCCGACTCATCTCGTGTGGCACACGCCACGAACGAGCCATCATGCCCGCACCGGTAGGGTGTTTGACTCGCGCCGAGCTGCAGTGCCGGTGCGTTCCGACTTGTGAGCTCGAGCAAAAACCGGATTACCGGACTGAGGAGCCATGTCGAATACTGTATGCTCATTACAAGTTTTGTTTAGAACCGAGCTCGGCGAGGCCGATCGTTAGGACGGTTAGTTGCTGCTGCTGCTGATGGCGATTAATGGCAGGGAGATTCCGCTGCTGGTGCCGGATGTCCATCGGCGCCTTTAAGATCTTCCCTGGCAACGCCAAATCCGCGCGCTAGATTTTCGTTGACATGTTTCTTTCCGCGCGCGTGCCGTGATGGGCCGCGATGAGCTGAGCTGCGTCGCGCGCGCGAGGCGGGACCCGCCGGCCGGGATGGGGGGTGGTCGCTGTCTTTGTTTTGCCCTCCTCTGCTGGCCTGGCCTCTGCTTATAAGTAGGCAGGGTGGCCGCCCAAAGAGCAGAGGTCAGAGGAGAGACGAAGGCAGTGGCCAAGCGCAACTACACATACCCTCCTCTGTTTCTCTCTCTCCCGGGCCTCCCTCCTGTACTTCAGACACAGAGCACTGTTTCCCCTTCGGCACTGATCTCTCAAGGCCAGAATCCATGGCGCCGCCCCTCTCTTCCTGGCCGTGGGCAAGCCTCGGCCAATACAAGGCAAACGACTCCTCCTCCTCCTTCCCTTTTTGTGCCTCCATGTCCATATATACACATATATATACATCTATTTTTGTAATAACTATGCAGTATCTTTATATATATAGTTCTTTGACATGTTTCGTTATGCATATAAATGCAGTACATGCTGTTCGGGCCTCTGGTGTGGAAGGTGGTGCAGGAATGGCGGGAGCAAGGGGGCCTGCCGCTGGGCTCGTGGTGGCTGCACCTGCTGGTGCTCTTCGCCGTGCGTGGGCTCATCTACCAGTTCTGGTTCACCTACGGCAACATGCTCTTCTTCACCCGCCGCCGCCGCGTCGTCGCCGATGGCGTCGACTTCCGCCAGATCGACGCCGAGTGGGACTGGTGAGAATACTTCCACCACCACCTTAGCTTGGCTGTATGCCTATGGCCTCCTCGTGAGTTTCTACTTCTTGGGGGTAGATGCTGCTGTGTTAGATTGCGAGCTGCATGGCATGTGCACCTTGCAGTTGCAGCACCAAACCACTTTGGAGTCTGGGTTCATTCAAAATGTGTGGATGGGCACACTTTGTATTGACGGCAACTACTTTGTAGCTTGCACGAGTAAGCTACGGCAGTTGAGAGCTAGCTTCTACGCCTCTAGCGTCTTCTATATTCAGTTTGATTTCTTGAGTCGTTTATAGTTGGAGTTGAAGGTCCAAAAGGTAGATTTTATTTTCTTGATTATTTTTTCCACACCTCCCTCACGGAAGAAAAAAATAAAAAACAAAAACTAGCGGTGACTAGATATGCACAAAGTTGTCAGCATATCATTTGGTGATGTAGTTCCTTGGGACAGTAATTCGGTAATTTTTTGTCCGACCTCTGCCTGACTGTGTGGCTGACCGGTGGGCCCCCGCGTGCAGGGACAACTTTCTGATTCTACAAACGCTGATTGGGGCCACGGTGGTCAACAGCCCACTGCTCCCGGGCCTGCGGCAGCTCTGCCTGTGGGACCCGCGCGGCTGGGCCGTGGCCCTGCTGCTGCATGTGGGCTTCTCAGAGCCGGTCTTCTACCTGGCCCACCGGGCCCTCCACCGGGCCCCGCTCTTCGCCCGCTACCACGCCGCGCACCACTCCTCCGGCGTCACCCAGGCGCTAACAGGTAACGGGATCCTCTGCGCCGGCTGCAGGTGCATTTTTATTTATTCTTTTTTTAAGATCAAAAGATGCATGATTGATGCTGCAACAATTTCTGCATGGCTGCGCCATTATTTCTCCTCCGTTCTCGTCAATAAATAAAGTTTTTTTCTGCTCCTTGCTATATAATAAAAAAAAATATAAAGTTTTCCTGCTCGTGTTGCATCTGCAGCCGGGTTCGGCACGCCGCTGGAGAGCCTGCTCCTGACGCTGGCGATGGGGGCCCCGCTGGCAGGCGCCTTCCTGCTGGGCGCCGGCTCCATCGGCCTGGTCTACGCGCACGCCTTCGTCTTCGACTACCTCCGCGCCATGGGCTACAGCAACGTGGAGGTCGTGTCGCCCAGGGTGTTCGACGCCTTCCCCCCGCTCCGATACATCCTCTACACGCCCTCGTACCTGAGCCTCCACCACCTCGAGAAGCGCGGCAACTTCTGCCTGTTCATGCCTGCGCTGGACGCGGCGTTCGGCACCCTGGACGAGCGGTCGTGGCCGCTGCAGCGCGCGGCGTACGACGGCGCGGGCGGCGGCGGCGCGCTGGGCACGCCGGAGTTCGTGTTCCTGGCGCACGTGGTGGACATCATGTCGTCGATGCACGTGCCGTTCGCGCTCCGGTCGCTGAGCTCCACCCCGTTCGCAAACCACTTCATCCTGCTCCCCTTCTGGCCCGTCGCCTTCGGATTCATGCTCCTCATGTGGTGCTGCTCCAAGACCTTCGTCGTCAGCTTCTACTACCTCCGCGGACACCTCCACCAGACCTGGTCCGTGCCCCGCTACGGCTTCCAGGTACGGATCGATCGGATCCCGGCTTGATCGATGATGACGCGACGACGCTGGATGATAAAAGATTTGCATTGATCGCGTAGGCAGATTTGATTTGACGGGCGTCTGCTAACTAAACTAGGCTAATGAAGTGTCTTGTCTTTTGGGCGTATGTTGTGCATGTCGACGACGCGACGCGCAGTACTTCTTGCCGGCGGCGAAGAAGGGCATCAACCACCAGATCGAGCTGGCGATCCTCCGGGCCGACAGGATGGGCGTCAAGGTGCTCAGCCTCGCCGCCCTCAACAAGGTCAGCTACTACTCAGCTTCGTTCAGCTGCCTCTCTCTCTCTCCCCCCTCCGTCCGTCGGTCTCCGTTGCAACTTAATGGCTATGATAACAATTAAACAACCACCAGTGTTTTAAACTGCTTGCCGGTACTTGAGCGCAGCAGCACGTAGCTGTACTGGATCCCATCGTCTTCCTCGCGAGTTGAGCAGTAGATGCTCACATGACGCCGTGGTGCGTAGCGTGGACGCACGCGTGACGCGTCGCCGTTGTTTGGCTACGGCTACCCGGTGTGTGGGCTGGCCGAGTACAGTAGGTTCTATCACTGGCATCCAACATCCATCCATGATCCGTCCGTGTATTATTATTGCGAGACGGGGATGCGTCGGGCGCGCATGTGGCCGCATTGAAGGCCGGCCGGCCGGCCGGCAGCGGTGGCGAGACGACCACGCCACGCCACGCCCGGGTTCGCGCTGGACGGACGCGGACGACACGGGCGCGGGGGTGTCAGGTGTGTTTGTGTGTGTGTGGGGAGGAGACGGTGGCCAAGGCGCCAAGCAGGCGACGGCGAGAGCCCATTGATGATGCCGTGGTCTCGCTCTGGTCTCCCTTTCGGCGTCGGCGACGGCGCCTGGCGGGGAGGGAAAGGAAAGGAAAGGGAAGTGGTCAAGTGGTGGTGGAGCCGTGTGTCCCTGTCGCGCGCCGGCGACGCCAGCCAGCCAAATCGGGGGCCGGGGGGAGGCGCGGTGGCAGGGCGGCCGCGTGCCGGTGGGCCATGACGGGTCGTCGGTTCATGCTGATGATGGATGGGCGGGATGGAATCCTATCCAACAATCGGAGGGAATTCGGTGTGGTCCTGCCGTTCTCTGTTCTGCTCCATTAATGGGCCGTGTGACGCAGACGGCAGGCCCTTAGATCGGGCCCTGTTCCTCCTGCGCGCCAATCAGACGTGTGTCGTGTGGCGAACTGTAGACGGAGGCAGAGATGCGAATGCGATGCACGGACAGTACAGGGCTGCAGCAGCCTGCAGGCACACCTGTCTAGTGCTGCTGTGCTCTCCAGTGCTCGCCCTTATGGCCCCTCTCTGACATGTCTGAACGGGGGGATGATAAGATCTCCCCCGATTCAAGATCGGAATAGTACCGTGCTGGATTTGGAGATGGAGTAGTGGCCATTTTCGAAAAAAAGAATTCAACGCGGTGATTTTTCTGGCAGTTGAGCGAGAATCATAGTACGAGGCTAACGTTTTTCATCTTCGTTGTCTGCTCATCAGAACGAGGCGCTGAACGGTGGCGGCACCCTGTTCGTGAGCAAGCACCCGGACCTGCGGGTGCGGGTGGTGCACGGCAACACGCTGACGGCGGCGGTGATCCTGAACGAGATCCCCAGCAACGTGAAGGAGGTGTTCCTCACCGGCGCGACGTCCAAGCTCGGCAGGGCCATCGCGCTCTACCTCTGCAGGAAGAAGATCAGAGTCCTGGTACAACGCACATCTCCATCTCCCTGCAGGCTCATCTCACACCAGCTGACATGATCGGAGCTGATAGATGATCTTCCTCTCGACTGGTTTTCAGATGTTCACGATGTCGTCCGAGAGGTTCGTCAAGATCCAGCGGGAGGCGCCGCCGGAGTTCCAGCAGTACCTCGTGCAGGTCACCAAGTACCAGGCCGCGCAGAACTGCAAGGTACACATGTCCTCAACGTTCGCGTTGCCCTACTGTACCCGCAGAGCTTAACTAGTGGATACCTGACACGGTGGCTAAGTGTTATTTGCAGACGTGGATCGTGGGCAAGTGGCTGTCGCCGCGGGAGCAGCGGTGGGCGCCGGCGGGGACGCACTTCCACCAGTTCGTGGTGCCGCCGATCATCGGGTTCCGGCGGGACTGCACCTACGGGAAGCTCGCCGCGATGCGGCTCCCCAAGGACGTGCGCGGGCTCAGCTCCTGCGAGTACACCATGGAGCGCGGGGTGGTGCACGCCTGCCACGCCGGCGGCGTCGTGCACTTCCTCGAGGGCTGGGACCACCACGAGGTCGGCGCCATCGACGTCGACCGCATCGACGTCGTCTGGAGGGCGGCGCTCAAGCACGGCCTCGCGCCGGTCTGACCGACCATCGATCTGTCCCGCCGGCCACCGCGTTCATTCGCCGTGGCCATTCGTGTACTGTCAAGTGGACGCCGGATAAATGTCATGTACTACGCGCGTGTTCACGATTTGATGGCAGGACGATCTCAAGACAGTTATGGCAATGAGTTCTTGGTCGGATCGGATCACCTGTTTTTGTGTCGGATACTGATGTAAATCGAATCAGAACAAATAAGAAATCGGAATGGCCCATTATATTGTCACAGGTGATCGATCGCTGACTTTGTCCTTTGCTCTACCGTGTGATTCTCCTCCGCTCATGTGGTTTTCTACATGAATTGGTGATTGGGGCAGTGGCTCTCTGAAATCAATTTGAATAGTGACAGGTGTATTGGAATTTGACAACTTTAATAGCCAATCACTGTTCATGGCAGCTAATGACACCCATGAAATGCAACATGGAGGTGAAAGCTGACCACCAATCCTTCCACCTCCTAGCTCCGCTCTTGTGCATAGCATTTCTCATGCGATGGGGTGGATTTCCATATGCTACGTTGCCCAACCAATGGAAGTTTTTTTTATTTTTTATTTTTACAAAAACCAGTCCCCGTCGGGCCGTCGCTCAATAAATTGGGCGACGTGATGACCATTTTTGAGAAACCTTAAAAATTGGTCACTCTTAAACAATTGGTGGTGTAGAAAATAATACTACCAATATATAAAACAAAAATCATCCGAAAAGATGTCCTGCACAACGACAAGCGAACCGACAACATTTTGTTTGCCTAAAATTTCTCTTTTCGCACTTTTCATTGTACAGTTAAATGGTTGGGCTAAAATTTTGTGGAGTACTATAAGATAGCACACTATATATTACCAAATTCTTTCATAAACTTTCTTGCCTACTTAGATTAGTTTATTGAATGTTTGAGCGAAGACATTTTTTTCTGGTGCAATAGTCTTATAGTCATCCAATAATAAAGGCGATTTTTGGCCCTATTGCACAATGTTTAGGCGATGCTAATTTATATCTGTGTAAGATTTAGAGTTTTTTCATTTAGAAAAAGAAAATACGTTCCCTCTGCGACCCACACCCAAATAAGAATTTACAGTCTGGGATCTAGTTATGTAAAAAAACAGCAAGTTAACCCCTAGCAAATATTCCTGGCTTCCTGCTGCGGCCGCCGTCTGCTCTCCGGCACCTTTTGCAACTCAAGCCAGACCTGCGTTTTCCGGCCCATGGCAAATTGCACCTTTCCCATTTTCTCCCCAAGACCAAGCACTGAAGCACTCAAACGCAGGAGAAGAGGGAAGACAACGGCTGAATAAGACGGTGCGTTGGATGAAAGCCTTGGTGCAGTGCCTAAGAACAGCACGCTTCAGAGTTCAGGTACGCAAAAAATGTGAAAGGGAAACAAAAAGGAACAGCCAAAATAAAATTTCCGTTGCCGGGACTCGAACCCGGGTCTCTCGGGTGAGAGCCGAATATCCTAACCAGCTAGACTACAACGGATTGTGGAAGAATGGTCTTCTAGTTCTTTTTAATTCAAACTAGAATCTGTCGTCTCCTGTGATGTGTACAGCGATCTAGTCGGGACTACACGATTGACTACACAAGATAGGCTATTTGTTCTCTCATTGATCTGGAGTTTAAGGAGACGGTCACGGGTGCATGTATATGGAGGAGAGAACTGCAGATCGTACTCCTGGTTCAGCGCCTTTTGCATCTTTCTCGCGCGTTTGGTACAGTGTATAGTAACATAGCGTTGCGCATCACATGGTTCCCGGCCAGGGCTCGCATTTCTCTCCAACGGGCCGTATCGTCCATCACGCGCCGGGATTCGAGATCTCACGCGCTTGAACCCTGTGATTAGCTGATGATCTTAGAGCAACTTCTCAAATCAAAGCCCCCAAAGGTGAAAAGGGGTTCTCTCTATTTTTTACGGGTCACATAAATGCATGTCTCCAAATCCAGCAAAACATCCATGGATAGAAGGCTCCCTAGAGACCCCCTCAGAAATGGAGGGTGGAGGGAAGTGTCAGTGTTTAGACCCGCTAGATTGCGTAATACCTTACGTCATGTGTGATGGTTGGATTGAATTTTTTTAGAGAGAACCCAAGTTACAGGTCGGTTTGGAGGTTTCCCCATAATGGGAGTCTAGCAGAGGGCTTGCTGGAGTGATCCTCTAAACATGGGTTAGGGGGTCATTTAGAAGTTCTGCTGAAGTTGCTCTTATCTAAACTGCATGCATCCATGCTTTTGGTTGGCAACTCCTGAATGCTTGGATTGGATTTCTCGTTGAGAAAATCAGATTGTGCGTGTTTATAGGTCTTTCACCCGGGACTATTCCCGGGAGGACTCCCCCATGTGCACGTCGCAAAACACAAGTCACGCGATTTCTCACGCAAAATATGCGCGTGCGCAGTGTGTGGGATTCGAACCCATGACCTCAAGCCTCACGCGTAGCTTCCTTACCTCTCACCTACACAGCACATCTGGTTAAGTAGAGGATGCATCCTTTTGTAGTAACTTGGGATCACCTTTAGTCCCGGTTGGTTACCAACCGGGATTAAAAGTGTCTTCATATACTACAAAATTTAGACCTGAGATTAAAACCTCTTTAGTCCCCTGTCAAAAATAATCGAGATTTTTGTTGGGATGGTAGGTCGTTTTTTTAACAGTGAGGTGAAACATATGGAGGACAGCACGACGTACTGTTCTGCTCACAGGCGGCGTGAGAGCCAGGGAAAATCGCAAGCGATCTCTCTCTTAGCTAGCTAGCTTTCTGCCTGCTCCGCCGTGATCGCGATCGCCTTTTGATCGACGCCGAGCACGGGCAGCGCCCGGCCAGCCAGAGAGTAGATTTCCGGCTCGCTTGCGTGGCGTGTAGCTAGCTACTGATCAACAGGCAACTCTTGCCCGATGCGCTGAACCTGACCGCGCACGCACGGGTCGCGACTTGCGTTGCTCGGCGACGCCGCCCTCGTGTCACGCATGCGTGGAAGAAGGCGGCGGCGGGCCGGGACGCAGCATGCGCGTCACGGATCGGCGCCCTGCACCTGCATGGGCGCATGGCCCCTGTAACGACGGCGGGATCGATGGTGAAACGGAGTGCGGCCGGATCGGTCGGCGGCGATCCGCCCCCGAATCGAACCAGAAAACCCCCGGCCTGACGTGCGCGACGGCCACTCGGATCCCGTACCCGTGGTCCCAGCCCAGTCCTGACTCCTGACGCGAACGCGATCGTTATAAATATCTCGCTCCCCCGCAACGGCCACCGCTTCCCTCGCTCGTCGTCCTCCTCGTTCCCGATCGCTCACGAGAAAGAGCGCGCGGTCCCCGATCCCCCACCGCCGCGCGTCTCCCGCCTAAAGCCTCCTCCCCCGTGGATCCACCCCTCTAGATCCCTCCTTCCCTTCCTCTCCCTCGCTCCCCAACGCCGGCCGGCTGCTCATCGCATCGCGCGATCCCCCTCGTGCGGTTCTTGATTCGGGCGGGTCCCCGTCCCTCTGACGCGCCGCCGCGCGCCTAGGCCTAGAGGGGACGAAGGGCGATATGTGGAAGGGGAAGAGGAGCGGGCCGCTGACGTCGTCGTCGCCCAAGGGGAGGAAGCGGGAGTTCCCCATCCGGGCGGCGGACTACGACCTGCTCGAGCCAATCGGGGACGGCGCCACCGCCGTCGTGCGCCGGGCGCGGTGCCGCCCGCTCGGCGGCGAGGTCGTCGCCGTCAAGATCATGAACATGGCACACCGCACGGAATCCGACGTGGTACGTACTCAACTCGACATCAGCACGTTACTCGTCAGTCGTCGATAGCATTAATCAATACATGCTCTTTTTTTTTCCCATTCAGAACAACGCCTCAGAGGAAGTGAAGACCATGATTATGATTGACCATCCAAATCTTCTCAGCGCATACTGCTCATTTACAGAGGGAGAAGCCTTGTGGATTGTAATGCCCTATATGGCTGGGGGTTCGTGCTACCACTTGATGAAGTCTTCGTACCCGAAAGGGTTCGAGGACGAGAACTTCATAGCGTTTGTTCTGCGTGAAACACTGAAGGGTTTAGAATACCTTCATGAAAATGGCCACATACATCGGGATGTAAAGGTATGCATCTTTGTCATTGCGATATACACACTGGTTAATGCGGTTAGAAATGTATCTATGAGTTCTATTATAATCTATATGGTGCACACATTGCATGCATGGAATTTTATAATAACAAGCTATATGTTTTATGCATGGGCACAGGCTGGGAACATACTACTTGATCAAGAACAAGGAGTGAAACTGTCAGATTTTGGAGTTACTGCTAGCCTTTACGATTCAATAATTAATAGACATGGAAAAAGGAAGACACTTGTTGGGACGCCTTGCTGGTAAGTACCACCAAAATATTTCATATTACTAATTTGTATTAATTGTTTTATTGTAGCGTAGCATACTAGTTGATAGTTTCTTGCATACTAACATAGCTCTCCACTTATATTTTTTTCAAGGATGGCCCCTGAAGTTATGGAGCAAAAGGATTACGACTTCAAGTATATATTTTATTACCATACTACTATTTTTATATAACAATTGGCTGTATTTGCCTGTTGATTTTCTTAGTCTGAAAACAATTACAGGGCAGATATTTGGTCATTTGGTATAACTGCACTTGAACTTGCTATTGGTCATGCTCCATTTTCTAGTCAACCTCCAGCAAAGGTAGCACACTAATCTAATCTGTATTATTTTGCCATAATGTAGTGACTGAATGAAGTTTATGAAATGCCATGTAGGTCTTTCTCATGACGTTGCAACATGCTCCACCATCACTTCATAACACAAAGGAGAAGAAGTTTACAGATGTATGGTTTTAAAATATTCGTTTGAAGTTAATTAGTGTGACAATGTCGATTCATTTCGCTCCTTGTTTTGTAGTCTTTTAAGAGTATGATTGCCACTTGTCTAATAAAAGATCCAACAAAGAGGCCATCAGCAAAAAAGCTATTAAAGCACCCATTTTTCAGAAAAGCAAAGGCAGAACATAATGCTGTGAAATGCATACTAAATAAATTGCCATCGCTGGCTGAGCGGATGCAGACTATAAAGGTACAAACAAATAAATTTTCATACAAATATGGTCTTGTATTGTATTTTGAATAATATTTATGTGGTACCATTTATTTCAAATAGGAGAATGAAGCAAAGTTGCAGGCAGAGAAACCACATGATAAATGCAAAGAGAAGGCATCACAGGTTTTGATTGCTGAAATAGATATTCGAAATATTTTTTGTTTTATTTCCTTATAATGTTTTAATAACATGCCATTCAATACTCAATTTGACAATACTATAAGTATGACATATTCAACAAATGTCAATTTAATTAAGGCTCTAATCCATTTGTGTACATTTTGACAATATTTTGAGTGCACTATTCTTTAAGATGGTATTAATTTTTGTTTTAAAATTCTCAAACAGGAAGAGTATAGAAGGGGTGTGAGTGAGTGGAATTTTGATATTGCAGACCTAAAAGCACAAGCAGCATTGGTATGCACCTCATCATTAATTATTATTTTTTGGAATAAGAGTTTAGTTGTTTACTTGCATGGGACTAATCTTTGTATAATTATAGTACCCCGATGAGAATGAAGCGGAGGACTTTTTACGTTTTCTATTTGAACTTGATATTGTCGATGAAAGTACCCAGCTACAAGATCTTAGAACACGTAATGGCCCTACGAATGATGAGAAAATGGTAACTTAAATTTAATTTATGTTCTTATATTTTTAATATTACCAATTAGTATATAATGCATTTAACAAACAAAGCTTTATTAATAGAATGTTGGTGATGATGGATCTGGAAAATCAAATTCAACAAGTCCGATGTCCTTATCTCAAAGGTAACAGGTTGCATGGGTTTATTTATGTCCATCTCAATGTTAGAACAATTTTCTATTATTAGTACCATGATTTTGCCTCTTGAACAAACACTATTATATCTATATGTTTATTCTACATATATAAAGAACTACTTACTAGTTAGTCAGGTAATAAGCATGCCTTTTCATCCAATTTTTTTTTAAAGTTTTGATTATCCAGAAGTGTTGATTTGATTTACTTACACAAGCATACATTGCTTCATCTACCTTAACATTATGCAAATATATAAATTAGACTTGTGTTTTGGCCTAACATTAATTGCCTCTATCAGTGTGAAACAGCAAGGAAGCCCAAATGGTCTTTTGCGCAATGAGTCATTTGAAATTCATTCCATATCACCTGCTAGGCAACTGACAAGAGCAGGCATGTTTGAGATTCTTCACCCTTAAAGTAAAAAAAAATGTTATGTATAGTTACAAGAACATTTTGAACCTAACATAACATGTAATACATGTATTTTTTTGAAATTTAGTTGTATCTTTGATTTTTAACTTATATATTATTATTGCATTAGTATAGGATTGAATTTAGTTGACAACATAATACAAGTAAGATTGTGTCTTTTATGTAGTTTCTAACTGCAAGGATGTTGATGAATATCTGGAGAAAACTGCCTTTCAAAAGGGCCGCTTTAAAGTGATACATGATTATAGCAAGGTATGTTTTTTTAACCAATGTTGTTTTTTCTAGATATTTAGTATTTTAGTTATAGGTGGAGAATTTTTCCTTATACGGGTACCATAAACCTTTTGTTATACACTTATATTGAACATTTTCTTTGGTTTATGTGATATATGTAGTTTTCTTGAAACTTAACTTTATTGGTTGTGTTTAGTATTAGCCGATAACTTCAAGAGAAAACTGCAAGCTTATTAGCAATCGTTTATTTGTCTTGGAACTAATCAATTAGGTATTGTAGAATATGTACCATAAGGTCTTATAGTGTCACATTCTATCTGCTATCATTCATATCAACCATGTTATGTGTGATCTAAATTTTACCTCCACGAGAGCAACATAAAACTCTATGTTGTATAGTGATTTTTATGTTAATGTCATGTTATCACTTTTGGGAAACCATTCGGTTAAATCTTGAATGGCATAATTTAAAGTTCCCAAAGCAATTACCACTGGTCTGTGTATTGCATATGTATATCTGAAACTTCCATTTCACATTGAAATATTGGTTGACAAAATTATTTGATGTAGCTTGAAGGAGCAACACAGAGAGAGAAGGAGTTATTGGAGCGCATTAATAGTTTAGAGAAAATGTAAGTCTCTAATTTTCAAATAATTTTATTAATATGATTAGAAACAATCTACTTATATAATCAAGTTTTTGTCATTATAGGCTTCTTGCTACCCAAGATGAAGTTGAGAGGCTTAAAGCAAAGGGTAAATATATTGCAATGTTCATACAAGTTCTACATTTTCACAAATTTTTAGTCAATCACTAGTTTATGTGTTATATTGTTCGACAGAGGCAAAACAAGCAGAGGGATGCCTACAACAACTATAGTAGTGAAGTGAAAGTTAATTATGTTTGTTACTTAGGTGATGCTTGCAATGGTAGGGAGCGACTGTAATACATATCATATCCTTGTTACCCTAAGAGTTCACTAAGTTGGTTAAGTGAATTATATGTTAGAAATTGTTTGTGCATTCTGTCTTATTTTCAAATATTGTCTATATCTTTCCTTTTCTTAATAGAGGGCTTTATAGGAGAGGTTTATTATATATGATGGTCTATATGGCATATCAAGATATGATCAAGATGGTATGAAATCTTGAAGAAGGAATGATGTATGGTGATATAAGTTGTATGCGAAGATAGCTTCAGCGGGAGTATAGATGAAAAGCGCCGCAATGGTGTTGGATGAAAAATGATTTTCCTTGGAGTTATTATGGTGTATATAAACTTTCTTGAATACGGGCAGTATATGTTTCTTTATACTTCTATAAAATGTATATTCTGATGGATGATGGTGGTGGCTGGATATGGGTCTTTGGTGTAATGATTTGTGCATATCTATGTTTGTTTTCGATAAGGCATAAAGGACCTTATGGTTTTAATTTATACATGGTTCAATTGTGAGAGCGTGATCGATATACTTTTTATTGGGAATCCGTTGCTACGAACGACTGACTAGCTAGCCATCGTTAAATGATCAAATTTGTTGCACAAGTCTGAAGTCTCCACTGCTCAATTTGCTTTAAAACTCCTTTTTTATCCATTTTATTAGACCAATGTGCGACGATCCTACCTATCATCGGAGCTCTAGCACGCCCACGAACTACAGTTTCTTTAGAGACGACGCTGTTTTGCCGCTCGTGCCACAAACAAATCGGCCTCCTCGGCCGAACGGCAAAAAGAAAGAAAAAAATGCAACGTGATCCGGCGGCATCGGCACCTGCACTGGCGGGCCGTGCGCTCCGGCCACACCCCACCATTTCGAGTTTTGGACTGAAAAACGGCGAAACCCCCGTGTGCTGGGCCCAAAATTAGGGGAAGCCCCACGTGATCCGCCCGCCGCGCGAGCTGGGCCACGGGTCGCGGCGGGCGGGCACGCGCCGCTTCCGCGACCGCGACCACCCCCCGCCCGGCATCCACGGAGGCCGAGCCCCCCGCCCGCGCACCGACCGCTCCTCCGCCTGCTTCCGCCTCAGCTAAAACCGATGGGTGGTGGGAGCCGAGCCCTTTCCCTCTCCTCCCTCTGCGCCACCACCCTCGCCGCCGCCAGAGCCCCCCGCGCCCCCTTCCTCTCCCCCGCCCACCGCGCGCCGCCCCTCCGCCTCGCCGCCGCCGCCATGTCCTCCTCCTCCTCATCCTCCCCGAACCCCGCCGCGTCGGGCGACGCCGCGGCCCCGGCCCCGGCCCCGTCCGCGTCCAGCGCCATCGACTTCCTCACGCTCTGCTACCGCCTCAAGGTGAGTGGCTGGCTCCGTTCTCCCGCGTTTCGCATTTCAGCGGGCGGGTTGGTTTGGTCGCGAGGGGATCGGGATGTGATTGGGGGATGTGTGCGTGCAGACGACCAAGAGGGCCGGGTGGGTGAAGCGCGGGGTGCAGGCGCCCGAGTCGGTGGCCGACCACATGTACCGGATGGGCGTCATGGCGCTCGTCGCCGCCGATCTCCCTGGCGTCGACCGCGACAGGTGAAGTCGCCCGTTTCCTCTACAGCGCGGCCGTATTTAGCCTTTCTGCGGTTCCTTTATGGCTTTATTACAGCCTCCTTTTTCTTCAACTGCAGGTGTGTCAAAATGGCGATTGTACACGACATTGCAGAAGGTATTGGCCCAAAACACCTTCGTTTATATAGTTTGGCTGGATATTTTAGGTCTGTGCGTGAGTCAGGGATGTAAGGATGTGAATGTTGGAGGAGCCTATTACTATGGGGCCATGGGGGTGTATTGGTAGATGTGAACTGGACTGCCGGTGTAGGATGTGCATTCAATCACTCTGCTATGATGAGTTGCTTGTATGGCCTTTGAAACTTTGGTAGACAACGATATAGGTTTAGTGAAAGTGTGAAACTATGTGATACATAGATTTCATTTTGTCATAGAAGCACTAAATATGATACTTAACTTTAGGAAGTTTGCCGTTGAGAAAATTGGCTACGATTATGTGTTGTGCTCAAGCCTGCTAGCCTGTTGCTGGCACTAATTACCTTATGAGGATTCTGTTTGGTCGTCTCATTTCAACCTTCTTTTCTGGCACCCCAGCAATTGTTGGTGACATCACCCCTTCTGATAACGTTCCAAAGGAAGAGAAGAGCCGCATGGAGAAAGAAGCATTGGACCATATGTGCGAATTGCTTGGTGGAGGTTCAAGAGGTAAATATCAAAATATGCAAAAGTTAACATTTCATGCTGTAGGTATCTTAGCCGGGTACCATTCCATTGACATGAATTCGTCTTTTCTCAATGTGTAGCTGTGTGAAATTAATGCGGTGATATGGCAATTGTTGACAACTTTCTAGATGACACAAAAGTTTCCCTAGTGGTCCCAATATTGTGTGCATAGTGCCATAGTCCAAGGGGAAATAAAGAAGATAATGTGGTTATTATTCCAAATAAAATTATTTTAATCCTTGAAACGGTGTTAATCTTGCTGTTATTATTGATTAAATGGGCATTTTACCATCCAACACCTTTTATTATCCATCAGGAAAGTAGCACGGAACCTAGAAATTCATTTTCCCCCAGATAAATGGGCTCCCCAACTTGGATATCCACTGGGCAGCTTGTGTTCTCACTTTCTGTTACATAGTTTAGATGATCATTGGACAATACTGGCAAGCATTCCCATCCCTTGGTCAGGTGTTAAGTGAACCCTTGATAAGTTAAAATCACTACTACTTTCAGATAAACTGTTCCTAATACAAGATAAGGAATGCTTTCTGTAGAAGCCAGACTAAACAGTTTCCGTGCCTTACATGTAATATAAATATTCCCTTAATCTGCATGCTGTCCTTGTTCAGCACAAGAAGTTCGTGAACTT
Organism: Setaria italica; assembly: GCF_000263155.2. Taxonomy (NCBI): domain Eukaryota; kingdom Viridiplantae; phylum Streptophyta; class Magnoliopsida; order Poales; family Poaceae; genus Setaria; species Setaria italica. Next base: position 6,048,725 of record NC_028450.1, on the reverse strand, counting down.
TAGATGGAAAAATAGAAGGAAATATGGATGTCTATGAGTATTTAGGATGCCATATTGTAGTAAATGTTGCTAATATTATACCATATCATGATTTTTCTATCCTTGAAGCATATTAATCGTTCTGTTATTATTGCTTAAATGCCATTTTGTGTCCAACATTTTTTTCCCCAGAGTTCCATGACTTAGAAATCCAGTGGGGCAGCTTGTGTTCCCATTATTCGAAACAGAATTTATACAATCACTGAACAATGTTGGGGAGTATTGGCATTGCTTAATTAGGTGCCAAGGGAACCTTTTAGAACTCAAAATCACTCTTAAGCTTTGCCTCTTGGAGAAACTGTTATTCATGCAAGATAAAGGATGTTTTCTTTAAAGGCCAGGCTGAAGAGTTTCTGACTATCTGAGCTCTTTTAAATTTGACGTACAATAAATATTGAGTTGTTGACTTTATCTGCACGCTCTTGTTCTTCAGCACAAGAAATTCGTGAACTTTGGATGGAGTATGAGAACAATGCCTCTTTGGAAGCAAAGGTTGTCAAAGATTTTGACAAGGTACAGTTTGTCCATCAAGTTGCTGACACAATGACATCATCTGTGCAAAGCTCTCACATGGTAGTTCTAGCCATGATTTAACAGAACTAGTTCGGTTGGCGCGCGATGCGCGCATGTACCAAAATTAGTAGTCATGGAAAAGTACTCTCTGTGTCAAATTGTAGATCATTTTAGTTTTTCTAGATATATATGTTTTGCTATGTATCTAGACATAATCAATATGTAGATGCATAACAAAAAATATGTATCTAGAAAAGCTAAAATGAACTACAATTTGGGACGGAAGGAGTAGTAATAAAAAAGTGTAGGCTACTTCTATAAAACAGTATTGAATCAAATCAGAAAACAAATTAAAATGAAACACAAAATTGAATTGATCGTATCTGAATTAAAAATCACCTGAAATCAACTACTCCCTTCTAAGGAAGGAGGGAGTACTTTATTGCGTTATACTGGTCTTGCGAGTACCGTATAATAACCTGCTTGCCTCACAATTCATCGGTTTTACACGTATGTTATACAGGTTCAAGGTTCATTAGTTAGAAAATCACAAAAGCAGCATACAATTACTGTTATAACAGAGTAGTTAAAAATTAAGTACAATGTTAGGTGCTATATTTCACGGATGATGCCACGGTAGATGGTTAAATATAAGCACATTAATTTAAAAGGTACCTCCAAACAAATAGTAGCGAACTGCAGCAGCTGTCGCTAGCACCCACTCTAGCGACACGATGATTCAAGGAGATTCGAACAGCTTTTGTTAACCGGTGCAGTGGCTGATAAAAAAAACAGTGGACCCACTGTACAGTAGAACCTGGCCTGAAATCGCTCCAATCCCAGGAGCTTTAGAATATAGTAGTAGATGCCATGATTTGCAGTGTGCTTAGTGCAGTTTGGCAACAGTGTAGACAATCTTTAGGACCCTGATCTGCGCCTCTAACTTTTCATTTTTTTTAATGTAGTAACACTTTGTTTTCTGTTGTTATATTTTCAGATTGAGATGATACTTCAAGCACTGGAATATGAAAAAGGTGAGTTCATACTGGCATTTGAAGACTTGGATTATTGTTTTCCCATCTGCAGTAGCTACGAATTATGAACTTGTGATCAAACAAAATGAACTATAGATAAAATTCAGCTCATGTACCAAATATAACACTTATTTTCTTTTGTGTCATTTGTGCTTACACCTTACATTACTATTCAACTTGTCCTACAGCCTTCTGGGTGTGAGTATGTGACAAGTGATACACATAATCCATGTCCTAACACCTGCTACACTCCTTGTTGACCATGAGATAGGATTTAAAGTACCATACTTACGCCTATGTATTTAAAAATTTTCAGAGCAAGGACGGGACCTTGAAGAGTTCTTCCAATCAACAGCAGGTGTGATTATCTTCCTTGTTTCTCTCCTTCCTTTATATTATTCTATTTAGTTTTCATGAGCATCCAGCACATACAATTGAACACTTCATCTAACTGTGCTGGTTGTTCTTTATTTTTTAATTCGTATGCTTTAAATATGTTTTTTCTGAGATAATATAAACCACTCATCATAATTTCAGGACATATTAGTGCCTGAATGATTATTGTTGAACTTGAAACTAGAGATTACCAATAATCATGAATTGATCCATGCGTTTTTATGTTTTTTGGTTATATATGCTCGATCTCATTCAACTCCACAATGTTGTAATTTTTCCACAGTACTGAATTAAAATAGCTGAAGCGAAAACCTTATTTATTTTTTCTGCTTATTAATTCCTGTGCAGGGAAGTTTCAGACTGACATTGGAAAAGCATGGGCAGCAGAGATCGCATCAAGAAGGAAACCAAAGTGATTGAATGACGTTCCTTTCGGTGTTTGGGGTTTCGAGATAACTTGGTGGCACCACATTTCTGTTGAACTTAGCTTTTGCTAGATGATACTTCTGAGGCAGCACTGAGACGTGGGCTTACCCTTGGAATGTGAACTTCACTTCCATCACGCATCTTGGCTCTGCCCTGACCCATGAGACACACTGGGCTCGCGATACCAGGGCTCCAGATAACCCTGCCGGGTTAGGAGTTCATGGCTGTAGTTTGCTCCTGTCAAGAGCTTGTAGCCAGATCCAACAGGAAGTTTCGGTACCAGCTTTTGGTGATGTAAAATCCTTTACTTATTGAATCACTGTACCATTACTTTTTTTTCTCATGTTAATCCAATTTCATCGTTTAAGCCTTTTTTTAATAAAAAATGGCTGTCGTTTCCAGCAAGATGAACCTGAACTTTTGTTATCCATTTTGGTTGCTGATGATGTCCAATTAGTGCATTCATACCTAGTAGTACAACTGTAAGTTTGAAAACGTACAATACACTGTCACGCAGTAACGTGAGTGACTAAGGGTGCGTTTGGTTTGAGGGATGAAGTGGGATGGGATAGGACGATCCCACTTCGTCCCGTGTTTGGTTTGGAGATAGGTGGGATGGGGACATCCCTATGAGGGAATATACCCTTTAGATGCGGGATGCTCCCATCCCACCAAAACGAGCGGACGGGGGCATCCCACTTCGCCCCCGTCACGTGTCGTCACGCGCCGTTCGTCCGCACCGGCGGAGGGGGCGAGGTTGGACGGCGGTCAACTGCCGGCGGAGGGGCAGAGCTTGGGCGGGGGGAGCCGCCGGCCGCGCCGGCGCGAGATCCGCCGCGGCCAGCGCGGGCGAGCTCCCCCACGACCCCTGAGATCCGGCGGGCGGCAGCTCGAGGCCGGCGGGGCCTGATTCACGGGCGGCGCGCCCGGGGCAAGCTCCCCCGGTGGCGCAACGGCGAGCCCAAGAACGGTGCCACGAGCGGAACCGGGGTGGAGGAAGAAGATGGCGGTGAGTATGATAGGTGAGCCCCACGAACGGTGTCTAATAGAAGGAGAAAACGGTGCTCGTCCCGTCTACAGCAATCTCTCCAACCAAACAAAAAATTAGGACTGATCCATCCCATTCAACCAAACATGAAATGGGATCATCCCATCCTGAAAAACTGAGACGGGACTGTCCCATTCTACATTGTCTCCCATCCAAACGCACCCTAAGGTATCCAGGAGATCATGAAGTGTGTGTGTGCTGCAATGTGTCACCGACATGATCACATGACGTGTGTATATGTGCTGCGATGTGAGTGACTAAGGTATCCAGGAGATCATGACATTTGTACAAACACGTAGCAGACCAGTAGTGCGCTAGTGCACCAGCTTGAAAACTTAGGAATAGGAAAATTGTAGAATTAGAGTATTTGTAGAATTAGAGTATCCTATAACTTGATATATTACCAGGATTCAAAATGCAGGAACTGCACAACGAAGTTGTTTGGATGTGCTGTAGGGAAAAGTCAGATTCCCTTTTCTTTCTTTTTTGGCGCTAAGAGTTTTCAGGATGAGAGAATGTGAGAGCGATAGAACTAACTATGCATTGAAGTTCTCCAAGGGGTTCTAAACTTGACGCGTTGGAGCTCACGTGACTCTTCCAAAATGTGACAAAAAGAAAAAGAATGAATCTCACGAAAAGTTTTCCAATGCAATGCTATATTCTAATGGACACCATAGCAATAATTCCACAATTCTTTTAAAGTTCCTCGTATCTAAAGAGGCCTAGTTTTGTTTTGAACATCGATAAACCCTAGAATAAATCAATGAAAATACGAGTACCAATGTCGAGTCCTCTAATGGGTAGGTTCCACCATAAGAAATCTTACTAGCTGAATTATGCATGTTATTTACTCCCTCCGTTTTTATTTATAAGGCGCGCACACATATCAAGATTCAAACTTTGCAATCTTTGACCAATAATTTTACTATTAATTTTTTATTTTTCTAATGTAAATTTTATATTGTTGGATTCGTAATCAAATATACTCTACAATGATTATAAGTTTATAATCATAAACAATATAAGATAAGATAAATGAATGGTTAAAGTGATAAATTATACCATACCTTATAAACATAGATGGAGGGAGTACTAATGGGTACAGTAAAATTTTGCAATCCAAATAACACAGGTAAATATGATGCCCTGAAGCAACACACCCTAAGTTAAACCACTTTGCACTGCATGTATCCAAATTATATGTCCAACTTCCAATCCATGGGATTCGTCTCGATTTGCCATGTCAGGTGGCCTATATAATGCAGTTGCTGCATCCCCGGAAAATCACACGTGCATATTTGAGCGATAGGTTGATAGATGCACGTTTGGCTCAAGCGAGATGACGGCGATGAAAAATCCGGTGAGAGATGTGGTTCACTCATGTTAATTCACAGGAACTTTTGCAGTGAACTAACAGGAGTGAACCAAGCTAGAGCTGCTTGGAAAGTCTTGGACAATAATGTACAGTACCACTTTTTCAGACCACAACTTATTTTCGATCGAGATAATTGTGCTCACACGTGTTCGGTAGCTTTCGAAGGTGAAGGCTGTTTCACAATCATGAAATTGAACGGTGAAAGGCATATTCCCCACCTAGTAGGAAACAGAGCTCCAGAAGGAAACGGAACTATACTTTTCACTATCCCTCATTTCACAAGTCTAATTGAGAAAACCCTATAATGTGGTGATACTTTTGTACTCTTCTTCTGTCCCAAATGGCCAAATCGCAATAATTTGAGTAGGCTGTCATGGTGGTAAAGATTTGGAGGCAACTTCTGATCAGGCTCTTATACATTTTTAATTGTAAGGTAACACATAACTTTATTATTATTTTTATAATATTCAGAATTTCATGGTTACCATTGGCCAGTAGCAATCTCGGTGCAAAATTATACCCCATCAGTTCCAAATTGTAGATCGTTTTGCCTTTTTCAGATTGCATAACCTAGAAAAATCAAAACGACTTACAATTTGAAACGGATGAAGTATGTGTGTAGACGTCTAGCAACATCAAGTCTTAATCACATAAAATTCAGGTCTTACCAACAAGATGGCGTGCGATATCTTTTATTGTAGTGGCTAGCAGTCCAATTTGCAAGGCACTGTATATGTTGCGGCTGATATTAACCCATTGGGTTTTATAATGGATTTTCTAAGATTTGGCCTCCTCTACTGAACCGACAATTATATGATAACCAATTACGCACTATCTGAAAAGGAACAACGCCATCACTGATGTCTCTGTGCCAGCTCCAAATGGAAGTCACGTAGGTAATCAAGTTGGCCAACCAAATCGTGACTACAGACATGAGCAGCGTCCACTTCACTGCCTTCGCTTTCCAGCCTTATACCGGCCAGCAAATCGGCGATCAATATATATAATACTCCCTTCATCCTAAATTACTATTCATTTTCACTTTTCTACACTTTTCTAGATGCGTAGCTTTTAATATGTACCTGGATATATACTATGTCCAAATACATAATAAAAGTTATGCTATAAAAGTCAAAACGAATAGTATTTTGGGAAGGAGGGAGTAGTACAGTAGACGATAATCATCTATAGAAATGATTGTTCAGGCAACAACTGGGGAAAAATAGGCACAATTACCAGAACTTTTTGGTACCTGAAGTACTTCCTTTTATTCGTGATCTTGTACCTGATGGTTGATTAGCATTTGTACTCTCCTTCTTAATGAAATAGTTCTTGTCCGGAGATATTTTCTTGAAAAAAAACTAGGGAACCCAAAATAACGTCTTTCTCACACAATTTGACTCGCATTCAATGTGGACACTGCACAGGACAAAAATAAAGAAATCATTGATATCTGAAGAATACAAGCATGCCCAAAAAAAATCTCATTCCATGTCGAGATCGAGCTATCGTGGCCACGGTAGGCACGGGACGTTTTTCAGCAATCAGAGGTTCTTTCTCACATTTGTCTTTCAATTACTTTTGATACTTATGTACATATGTAGCCTTCCACAGAAGCAGACAACAAAGAAAATGAATCTTACCACTAGTCCTCAATAAAATCAGAAACATCCGGACGTAAACTTGAATCATCAATAACAATAGTATCCATTGGGTCTATTTTTTTTACTAAAAACTAGCCAAAAGTAGGAACATAGTCCAAAGTAACCCCTAAACCTGTATCTATAATAACCACCTCTATTATTATAAAAAAATCTAAAGTAATCTCCTAATCTTCATCTAAATCAACCATTTATATAGTTATAGAAATAAGGTAAATAATTCTCTAAACTTGCATCTAATTAACCACCTCCTCTGCAACTCCACTATTATTCAACATAACATAAAGTAACTATTAAATATGCATCTAAATTACCTGCATCTTTCATAAAAAAAATCCAAATTACTCTTATACATATGCTTCTAAATTAGCCACTTTTACACATGCATCATGGACATATACGCAAGAAGTGATAAGCATATCGTCAAATAATATAGTCAAGCTAATGTTTCAACCAGGGGCAGATCTAGGGTCCGGCGACCCTTGGCACCTGCCCGGGCTCCAGTGAGCAGAAGTGCTGTACAATTTACTTGTATGCAGTTGATGAGCCTAGAAAAAAAAATCTTTAGCACAGCACACAACAACGGCAGGCACCACTGCACGTCCGCATACTATATAGGATCTGCCCAGGCTGCGAGAAATCTCCAAGTCCGCCATTGGTTTCAACAAAGCACATGCCGAACAACCGGATAAGCAATGTGTTCGAGAAAATGCTCAAGTTAAGAAATTTGATTAGTCATGGCCTCATGGGTCCCAGATATACCCACAAATTGTAACATTCAGTAAAAAAAAGGAGAGGGAGTCAAAAAAAAATTGCAACTTGCGACGTTCAACTCGTTCATATATGTACATGCTTCAAACTTAAATGCCTCGACAAATTTCGGCAAGCTCACGGGGACAAGCTCATTCAGTAAAGCGACTTTAATTTCGTCCAGTTCGGAGTCACGACTTCACACCGTTAGTACCAAAACACATCATCATCACCAACAATCAATCATGCAGCAGCTGCATGCAGTACAGTGTAGCGCGTGCATGCTATGCCGGCGGGCGGCGGCCGGTGCTGGGTCTCCATCAATCTTGCAGCCATGCCCAACTAATTGATGCTGGCGCGGCAAGCCAGCTGGACCATCGGAGCGGCGCTGGCGAAGCAGCTGCCGACGACAGCGGCGGCGGTGGCGGCGCGGCCAGTCACCTCCGGCGGTGCGGGCAGCGGGGTGCTCATCGGCCCGCCCCTGAGGAAGTTCTTGCAGAGCCCCGTCCAGAACGCGCGGTCCGGCCCGCCGGTCTCCGCCGCCGTCCGCCGCGCGTCGTCGGCGGCGCGCCCCTGGATGTCGTTCTGGGCGGTGAGGCGATCGATGAGGTTGTGGAGGATGTCGGTGGTGTACTCCGGGTGGCCCTGGATGCCTAGCGCGACCTCCCCGACCGCGAACGCCTCCACGCGCGTCTTCTCCGAGGAGGCCAGCACCGTCGCCCCCGGCGGGGCCTCCCACACCTCGTCCCGGTGGACCTCGACGATGGCGGCACTCCGGGGGAGCTCGCCGAGGGACCCGAGGAGGCTCCGATGATCCTGCAGGCCCCGCGCGAAGGTCACCGTCCTCACGCCGACGTCCCAGCCGCCGCGCGCCCTGCCGACCCTCCCGCCCAGCGCCCGGCACAGGACCTGGTGCCCGAAGCAGATGCCGAGGACCCGCTTCCCCATGGCGTGGAGCGCCTGGACGAGCGCGCAGAGGCAGCGGACCCAGGGCTCCTCGCCGTGCGCGTCGTGCGGGCTGCCGCTGACCACGAACCCGTCGTACGAGCCCAGGTCCTCCGCCGCCGGGAACTCGCCGGCGATCACGCGGAAGCAGTCCCACCTCTCGCCGCCGCCGTCGCCGCCGAACGCGGCGACGAAGACGTTGTAGTACCCGCCGTACACCTTCTTGGCGTAGTCCGAGTCCCACAGCGCCAGCAGCAGCGCGTACCGCCGCACCGGCTTCGCCGCCGCCGTCATCGATCGCCGGAACACACACACAGAAGCTGCTAGCTTCAAGAGTGAGCTGCGCTGCGAGCTTGCGATGCCGGGCAAGCCGATCTGAGGCTCCTATTTAAGGTGCCACGAGTGCGCGTTGCCTAGCCGATCGAGAGGGCTACAGCCTAGAGCTAGAGGAGAGCTCCCCATCGATCGTGTCGCGATCGCTTGTGGAACACATGGCTTTCTGTTTAATATATATAATAAATCTCTCGCCGGAATGGGGATGGATCAGTATACGCGCGCGTGCGAATTGCATGCATAGCACAGAGATCAAAAGGCGGCTCGAGGCCGTCGGGATGGCGGAGTGGATCGGAATCGATCGACGCGGCGCGCATATGTTCTTCTTCCCCAACTCCGATCCAATATAAAGGAGACTGTACATGTAGGCTCTGTGCTTTTATTTTGGCGCCTGGGAAATGCGGATTGAGTCACACGGATATACGCCCACGACTTCAGGAGTTGGGGAAGGAAATTAGGCAACAGAGAGCTGACAGAAAGAAGAAGATGAATCTTCCGACAGCAGGGAGTTGACAGAACGTGGGTTACGGCTGAGACGCTCTCGCGTGCAGGCATGGAGAAGAGAGGAGTAACAGTATGGTAGGGTTTGGCAAACTGCTAGCGTGGTTGTAGACACGGTCAGTTGGCATGATTAGGGGGGGTTCAGGGCCTGCCAGCTAGCTTGGCAGTGGGGTCGCCAAAATCAGATTGCTGAGTCACCCGATGCGTGTCGGCAAATTAAACGACAACACAGCAATGCAAGAAGAGATCAGCTGAAAGCTTGGCCCGTGCTTTGCCGGACTAGCTGGCCGGCTGTCAAGTGTCAGGAGTGTGACAAGATATGAATATATATTTTATGTAGGTATAACGTAGCAATATCATATAGAGATATATACCATAATGATTCAAGAAGAATCGAGGGTTGCAGATAAGATGAGTCTTTCAAACAAGAAAAAGAAAGATAAGATGATCATACATGTATATATATGCACCTCATTGCTGCTGGGGCAACTGCAGCAATGCTACTTTTGAGTGCTGACTTGTTGCCATGAAAAATTTAATTATTGATGCTGGCTTTTGATTGTAATCCCTCCCTCCATTCTTACATATATGACGTCATTGACTTTTTTTCATTTGTTTGACTATTCGTATTTTTTACAAATATTTTTGCAAATAGATAAACCTACAAGTTAACTCTAAAGTACATTTGACAATAGACATAATGATACATATTTTACTTTAGTTAACTAACTCGTTCAATAAATATTGGTGGTCAAAGTTGGAGTAAAAAGTCAACGGTGTCATATATTTAAGAACGGAGGGAGTATTATTCAACATCGGAAAAATCAGCCAAGAATAGAACTATCTAGATGCATTATTCATGTGCATGTGTGTTGTTTATTTGATTCATTAGTATTATATATTTTTGGGCGGACATTAGGCCCCGTTTGGTAGGACTTCTCAAAGTGCTTCTCCATCGACTTTTGGTGAAGCCCTACCAAAGGGCTAATTTCAAACGGCTTCACCACCAAAGCCAGGGAGAAGCCGCAAAACGGCTTACACTAGAGAGGAGAAGCCGAAAAAAGTGGCTTCACCGGCTTCTCCTCTCTCTCTCCAAGCATTAAGTGATTATAAAATTATATATATTATCATTGAGAAGCCGTTTTACCAAACGTTTTGCAAAACAGCTTCAGTTTCACTAAAAAAGCCACTCCACCGTAGAAGTCGAAGCGAAGCCATTTTATGAGAAGCCGAAGCTCTACCAAACGGGACCTTAGTATTATAGTTATCCGTGTGTTGTTTATTTGATTCATTAGTAGTATATTTATGTGTTTGTTGTTTATTTCATTCAGTGACCGCAGTGATGAATATATCATCTCCTTTCACGCACGAGGTAAACGGGTATCAGGGCTACCTACATGGTAGTGTTTCAAGTTACTTTTCCATTCACCGGAATGCATGCGTGCACGGTAGGCTACACGTACACATCACATGATCGCGCACGCAAGGGCATGCATAGTTGATCTTAATTACAGATCCATTGGCAATTGCCACGTCGATCGAAGTTGACACCCACATCCTCAATCACTCGTTTACTCCGTGCATCAAGCTACATTTTAAATTGTATAATGTTGTTCAATACCATCACAACGATCTCCCAGAAGATAGCGTGCTTCCAAAAGATGTCCTTGAGATATAGGCCTGTTATTCTGCTGTTAAAAGTATTCCCTCTGTCCATCAATGTACTGAGATTTCTCTTTTCAATATTTCAAACCTTATGCCATGGCCAAAAACCTAATAACCATATTTGAATGAAATAAGTAGCGCATGATTAGTATTCGAATTAAGATACAAATCCACGTCGGTCATGAAGACACACCAATCCAAATTGGATATGATATTATTTAGACAACCAAGTTAAATATTCATTAGATATTAATTTAAAAGTGACAGATCTTAAAATACCTTTGTCCTATAGATTATCTAGGCATAAACTATATGATGGAAACACCCTCCATTAGAAGAATATAAACATAAATGAATATATCAAGAACTAGCACAGAATAAATATGAATTTGTTTCGTGTAACATCTAGAATGGAGCTTGAAACTGAGTGTGCATAAATTAATCATAAGTTTGTTCAATTTTTTTGATAAATTATTATGTACGTCGCAAGTATGGTTGCTAGGCACATTTAAAATTCATCCACCATATCCTGGATGAATGCTTATTCCGAATGAATAAAGTCCCACATCTGACCTTGTCTCCATTGCGGGGGACCTCCGTCTCTTTCCATGTTGGGAAATGAATAAGAAAAGGTGGGATGCCCTATTTATGTGTAGTATGACTAATAGAATTGATTTTTTTAAAAGAAGTATTGTCATGTTTTTTTAAAAAACTGAATGAATTTGCAAGTAGCAACTAACATAATTTATTGCGATTGGTATACGATACACTCCCTTTGTTCCAAATTATAAGTCATTCCAACTTTCTTGGAGAGTCAAACCATTTTATATTTGACCAAAATTATAAAGAGGATCACAAAGGTTTATGGCACTGAATAGATATACTATGAAAACATATTTAACGAAGAAACTAATGGTACTCATTTGGTATTATGAATGTTAGTACTTTATTGTATAAATTTGGTCAAACTTGATATGCTTTGACTCTTTAAGAAAGTTGGAATGACTTATAATTTGGAACAGAGGGAGTATGATTTATTAACGAAAGACTTTTCATGCGTGTTTGCTAAACTTCGAAAAATATCTAGGTGTTGCTCATGCATGGGCATATACTTGGTCTGTCTATTGCCACATGTTTATGTATGTTTACTTAGAGATAGTTTCTTTTATATATTTATAGTGGTAGAATTTGGTGATTTAGAAGCATGTATAGCTCTAAGCCATTTATTAGGATTTCGTGTGGTTGGTCTCAACTTTTATACAATCAAGATGCAAAGAAGTATATATATGGGCTAATAAAACATGATTGCCCTTGCTAGATTCATCACCAAGTTAAACTTATTTTTGATATCGCATACTTACCAAATTTAGGTCCAAAAGGATGTTTTTGAGTATCTCATATATTATATTGTCCATGATCATGGAATTGATATCATATAAAAGTAACTTCAGATATGAATCTGATGACAAACATTTTATAGGTTTGAATAATAAAAGGTTTGAATACTTAGTCTAACTGTTGGTCAAATAATAAAAGGTTTGAATCTTATATTAGGTCGCGTGGGTGCCTTATAAAAAAAATAGGGTAAATGTTTGGCCACGGTAAATTTCAGCACATTCAGTCGTCTCATCACCCTGTCCAGCTCATGGGAAAAAAGACATCAATTTCTCCCGTTCATCACATGAATTCCATTCTTCAGAAAAGAAGTATACATAACGAATCACCAATACAGTGTAGCGTCGTATCGCATGCTTGGCTGGGCCTCATGCAGTGAAAAAGCCACGTACTAATTGACTGGTACTGCAAGTGCTAGCACTGCAAGCCAACTGGACCATCGGAGCGGCGCCGGTGAAGCAACCGCTGGCGGCCGGTCACCACCGGCGTGGGCCGGCCGCAGCTCTGTCGACCTCCGTTTAGGAAGTTCTTGCAGAGCGACGTCCAGAACGCGCGGTCCGGCCCGCCGGTCTCCGCCACAGTCCGCCGCGCGTCCTCGCCGACGCACCCCTGGATGGCGCCCTGGGTGGTGAGGCGGTCGATGAGGTTGTGGAGGATGTCGGTGGTGTACTCCGGGTGGCCCTGGATGCCCAGCGCGTGCTCCCCGACGGCGAACACCTCCACGCGCGTCTTCTCCGAGGAGGCCAGCACCGTCGCCTCCGGCGGGGTATCCCACACCTCGTCCTGGTGGACCTCGATGAGGGAGGCGCTCGAGGGGAGCTGCACGTCGAGATCTCCGGCGAGGAAGTCGAAGCCCTCCAAGCAGTCTTGAACAAAGGTCACCTTCTTCACCCCGACGTCCCATCCGTTCCGCGCCTTGCCAACCCTTCCCCCTAACGCCCGGCACAAAACCTAATGATCCAGCAAGTATTCAATCAGAACGGGGCGCCATTAACTATTTCGAATGCTTGCCATGCCATGGCGCCATGCCACTCACTTGGTGTCCGAAGCAGATGCCGAGGACGCGCTTCTCCATGGCGTGGAGTGCCTGGACGAGCGCGCACAGGCGGCGGATCCAGGGGTCGTCGCCGTGCGCGTCGTGCGGGCTGCCGCTGACCACGAAGCCGTCGTACGACGCCAGGTCCTCCGGAGCCGGGAACTCGCCGGCGATCACGCGGAAGCAGTCCCACCTCTCCCCGCCGTCCCCGCCGAACGCGGAGACGAAGACGTTGTAGTAGCCACCGTACACCTTCTGGGCATACTCCGAGTCCCACAGCGCCAGCAGCAGCGCGTACCGCCTCCCGCCGCCGTGAATCCCCGCTGCCAGCTTCGCCGTCGTCGCCGCCGCCGTCATTGCTGCCGAGTCTCCGAGATCGAGGAAGCACAGTTGACCAGCAACAGCTAGAGCTTCTTGTTAACACCACTGAGCTCAGCTGTGCTCTGTGTTTCGAGCTTGCAATGCTCTGCATACAATTTCGATCGGGGCGCTTCATTTATGCTGCGCGAGTCCGCGTGGCTGTGTAGACTGTAGAGAGGGGTTTGATGTTGGAGTATAAGTGAATTGTCCACTTTTTCTATCAGCTTAAGCTTTTGGGTTGAACTGGGTTGGTGCATGCAACTCAATATGATATCAGGGTCAGGTCTTGAGTTCGAATCCTGGCGAGCGCGATTAAATAAAGTAGTTGTAGCTCACTCCAATTACCACATGCGACCTGAGATAGCTTCCAATTCAATAATCAGGCGTGTGCGAATTGCGGCCGCACGGGGACGCCACCACGGCACGCTGGGAGGATACGGAGATGGAATGGAATCCATGGACGCGGCCGATAAGTTCTCACCGACGCCACTGATCTAGTGTTACTTACTAGGGAGAAGATGAAGACATGCAGTCACGATTCACGAAGAGGAACAAGGCAATAAAACCGTATGGGATGTCAGGTTGGGCTAATCTCGATCGTCAATGATAGTGGAGTTGATCGCTTACGTGCCTGTGATTAGGAGTTGAGGGCCTGTCTCTGTCTGCTTCACGTTCAGGTCACGATCAGTTACCACATCAAATGAAGGTGTCGCCTAGATAAACAACAAAGAGATCACGATCAGTGAAACCTGTTTGCCTATAGCCCTATACGGTCATGTCAAATAATGTCAACAGCGAGGAGACATACACGCATGGCACTCCTATTCAATAATATTATTACAATATCTTCAATGATTCAAGCGTGATTATGCGTCTGGTTCGTGGTTTTTTTTTTCTGTTATGTATCAACTATGACCGTGAGTAATTAACTAGTATTTTACTGGCAATATTGTGTTGTGTTGTTAGCTTGGTAAAACGGACAGGAAAGATATGAACTGCAAAGCTGAAAGAGATCATCAGCGGAACTTGTTGACAATACTGTTATTGGCATGGGATCGACAAGTACACAAGAAGATGCATCTTGCAGTGTAATGTTTGGCTAATAACTGTGTCAATGGTGCAGCTAGTTGTTGATTAGCCTATAAAATTGGGAGTTCGGAACAGGTCAGCGTGAGTGTAGGGTCTCGGTTAGTTTGCTGAATCACGGCATGGTGTCGGCAAATATAATTAAACAACAAATAGATCATCGACTGAAAACTTGTCCTACTTTAATTTGCCTAAAAGCCACATCAAGAGTGTCAATAGTGGCGAACTGAGTCTAGGCGTTGTAACTTATTAGCTGGTAAGGTCCCTTGTGGTAAAATTTGCCCGCCTAATTTCGAATCCTCACATGGATGCTCCTATTTTTTTCGACTATATTCCAAGAATTACCCAGCACTATGATTTCAATGGTAGGAGACGTGCTCGTTAGGCCAAAGACAACGAGAAACATGTGGGGACTTTATTAATCTCAAGATCAACCGGTTGAAACTCTTGGATGTGCTCGATGAATAATGAAGCCAATGACTCGTTGAATAAAATAAAGACAAACACGCCCGGTAGATGTTGGAGTACTAAGAGTGGCTCGATAAAGCTCAAGGATACACATTGGATCAAGAAGGATAGACACGTCGAAAGATCTTATGTTAATATGTGCATACTAGATGGTCCGGTGACTATAATGTAGTTTATATCAGATCATCTAGAGTTCATTTGAGTTATTGGAGCAACAACTTGTTTGAGTGATTGAGCCAACTTAGTCATTTGAGTTTGCTGAAGTTATGAGGAAGCTATGCCAAACCACAAAAACTAATCAAGTGATCATTCAAGATATTTATTAGCACAAGATTAATGAATCATTAGGTGATTAGGTCTAAAGCGAATGTTTACAAGGTGTTGCCTCCTTGTGCCAGAGATCAAGGAGTTATCTACACCTATAATCTTGGGGCACCTGCATATTGGGCTGAATGGGTGTGTGAGCGTCTACATTTATAATGTTTTTTCAAATGAATATTAGAGAAATTCAAAGTCAGACATTTTTTCATTAATTGATCATATATAGGTATAAATAAGTTGAGTATAAGAAATAGAGTGTAATGAAGTTAGCCGCCAATGCGCGGCTGGCCACACCAATCAAGCAGTGAAAAGCTACCAAGTACGTGCAACCCCAGCAACACTAGTGCTGCGAGCGAACTGGACTATCGGAGCGGCGCTAGTGAAGCAACGAGCGGCGGCGCCGACGCTGCTGGTCATCACCTCCGACGCCGTGTCCCGCACCGGTGCAGCAGGCCGCGGGCTGCTTCCTCCGCCTCTGAGAAACACCTTGCAGAGCCCCGTCCAGAACGCGCGGTCCGGCCCGCCGGTCTCCGCCACCGTCCGCCGCGCGTCCTCGCCGGCTCTCGCTTCGATGGCGCCCTGGGCGGTGAGGCGGTCGATGAGGTTGTGGAGGGTGTCGGTGGTGTACTCCGGGTGGCCCTGGATGCCCAGCGCGTGCTCCCCGACCGCGAACACCTCCACGCGCGTCTTCTCCGAGGAGGCCAGCACCGTCGCCCCCGGCGGGACCTCCCACACCTCGTCCTGGTGGACCTCGATGAGGGAGGCGCTCGAGGGGAGTTCCACGTCGAGTTCAAGCCCTCCAAGGAATCTTGAACAAAGGTCACCTTCTTCACCCCGACGTCCCAGCCGCCGCGCGCCCTGCCAACCGTCCCGCCCAGCGCCCGGCACAGGACCTGGTGGCCGAAGCAGACGCCGAGGACGCGCTTCCCCATGGCGTGGAGCGCCTGGACGAGCGCGCACAGGCGGCGGACCCAGGGCTCCTCGCCGTGTGCGTCGTGCGGGCTGCCGCTGACCACGAACCCGTCGTACGAGGCCAGGTCCTCCGGCGCCGGGAACTCGCCGGCGATCACGCGGAAGCAGTCCCACGTCTCGCCCTCGTCCCCGGCGCCGCCGCCGGCCCGGCCGAACGCGGCGACGAAGACGTTGTAGTAGCCGCCGTACGCCTTCTTGGCGTACTCCGAGTCCCACAGCGCCAGCAGCAGCGCGTACCGCCTCCCGCCGCGCCCGTCTGCCGCGGGCTTCGTCGTCGCCACCGTCATCGTCGTTGTTGCAGACAGATGCTACACGTACGCACAGAGGATCGAGGAAGCAGCCGACCAGCTAGGAGGTAGCTTAGCTCCTTACGAG
>NC_028450.1:5992572-6030454 GCF_000263155.2 Setaria italica | reverse complement strand
CACTGAGCTTGTTGATTGCGATGATGCGAAGCCGTCCAATTCGGGGCTCCAATTTAAGGAGCCGCGCTGCGGGTGGCCGCGGAGCTGCTGGGCTTCTCCAATCTCCAGTCACGGTCTCGCTAGTGAAGCGCGTGGGAGTTTTATTGTATTTTTTAAATAAATGATCCCGCCGGACGAAGTGAGTGGGGATCGATCGCCTGTTACGCGCGCGCGTGCAAATTGCGACGAACAGGAACCGGAAGCGGAAGCGATGATCGTCAACGCGGCCGGGCATCAGTCGTCGTCACCGGCGGCGGCGTGTGCCTTAGCTCTGCGACAGTGGAAAATGTGAATCCATATGCTGGATATCTACATTTCTACACGATTCAAGCGGTTTTGGCGTGTATTCGATTGGAAAGGTTCATAAATACTGTAGATCGACCTGCTTGGCAATTTAGCGAGGAGGAGAAGATGCATCTATCCAACAGAGAAGTTGACATACTACGTACCACACTAGCAAGAGAAGCAGAGAAGTTGCGCAACTTTATTTTTTTTTTTAAAAAAAAAGGTTGGACGACGCGGAGATGCTCAGATGCGTGAAGAAGTCAAGAAGGGCCAACTGTCAATGGTGTGCAACCTGCCGATTAGCATAGATGATTAGGAGTTCAGGACATGTGTCAGCTTGAGAGCAGGGTCGCAATCAGGTGGCTCAGTGGCTGAATCACGTGATGGTGTGTGGGCAAATTAAATAATAAAGTAACAACGAGATCAGTGGAAAACTGAGGGGACGTAGACAATGGCAATCCTACATAATAAAGTAGTACTCCTACCACTTGTAGCATTGATATCTTTAATTATTCAAGCAAGGTACCCACTCGGTTCGTTTCAAATTGTAGATAGTTCAATTTATAGGTCTGTGTTAAATCGAATTTCTCTAATTTTTTATCGAGTTTATGTAAAAAAAGATCTGCGCATACAACATCAAATTAATTTCATCGAAATCTAACATGAAATATGTCTTGATAAATCATTTATTTGGTATTGCAGATGTTACTATTTTTTTCTATAAATTTGGTCAAAATTTTGACTTAGGGAAAAATTAAAAATGAACTATAATTGGGAACGAATGGAGTAATGACGTGTGCACATATATTGCCAATTTAGCACCCTTCTAAAGGAATAAATAAGAACAACTGGAGTACGTTATCAAAACACTGATATATATTATCGGAACTACTGGGATGTAATATCCAAATAATTGGAATACACTTTTAAAATATTTATGATGGACATGAGAACAATTAAAACTCCATTATTGAACATTCTAAATTAAACAAATATATCAATTAAAAACAAAAATAGAAAAAAGAGATAAAGCGTACACCCGTACAATATTTAATTAACCAAGACTAAAAATAAGAGATCAAAATCTCTGGGGTCAAATTTCACTAGCTCTTAGCGAAATGAGATAAGAAAGAAAAGAAAAGGACACTGACGAAACAAATATCAAATGAGCCACGGGCTACTTTTGATCTGTTCAGAGGTCAGCCCATTTTAGATCTCAATCACGCTCAACAACTTAGAGAGCCCGCCTATGGGCTTCATATTTTTCTGAGAGCCCATGATCCAGACAGAGATGGGGCAACAGATCCGTCCCAGCCCACACACACTGGACTTGGGGTCCGGTCCACCACCCGCACAGCCCCCCGCCTCTCGCGTTTCAGTTTCTCTCTCTTCTCGCCCCCAAACTCCGGAGGAGCCTTCCGCGCGACGCTCCCCACGGCTCCACCACCCCTAAAACCCTAGACCACTCACGGGAGCGGAGCGGAGGGTGAGCCTCGCCCGCCTCGGATTCCACCCGGCACCGGCGCCAGCCACCCGCCGCCATGCAGCTGACGGTGAAGACCATCAAGGGCGCGAACTTCGAGATCCGGGTGCAGCCCAATGACACGGTGAGCCGTCCCGATCTCCATTTCGTTTTGAAATTTTTACTCATGCTTCGGATGGGGGCGCGTGGTGGTTTCGAGTGGTTGTGGAGCCTCAGATCAACGATTCGCGTTGAGCTGTATCCCGTTTTGACGGGTTTTACGGTGCCAGCGTCGGGGCATTGTTGTGTGCGGTGCGTTCTGAACGGGGAGGATTCTGATTTCTGAGAGCAGCTAGCCGTCTCGCCGGAGATGCGGGTTCCTGTTTCTGTATGCTTTGTTGTTTGTAACTGTTAACGAAATGCAGCAGGGAATGTGATTTCTGTGATGGCGAAGGGGTAGAATATGCACTGGAGAATGAGGTCCGCAGCAAGTGTTCCATGTGGTTTCGGATTTGAAGCTTGTTGTCGCAATCGCTGCCGTTACAGGGTGTTAATGCTGTGCTTGGGATGGTGTAGGCGATTTAGCTTGGAGATGACCGTTTCTCCTTGTATTCTGTTGCTTGCAACTGGTTCAGAGGTGTGAGCACGTGATTATTCATTTATGGTACCGGTCTCTGATGTGTGTGCGGACCATAGCATGTATTTGGCAAGTGCCAGGTCCTAATAGTATCTGTGTATTACTGTTCTGGATTTATTGCGGTATAAATGGTTTTGGCAGTGCTGTACTGCTGCAGGAGAGGGTTGCTAGAGCAAAGTTCAAATAAAAAAGGATTATGATAACCGTTAACCACCTATGACGGAGTTACAGGAGATTGGGCCCACAGTTTCGCTAAAATGAGGAAGTTGGGTTTAAATGAGAAGAACCAAAATCCGTTACAGGAATAGAAGAAATGCACTCTTGGGCCCATTTGAATTTCTTCTTGAAATGCCTGGCAGTACCGTGTTCTTTTTCCATGTCTTCTGCTTCCCTCCACCATCTGAAATGCAGGCATGTCAAGGTCTTATACTCCCTCTGTCCCAAATTGTAGGTCGTTTTGTCATTTTTAGATTCATAGCTTTTGCTATGTATCTAGACACTAGGTGTATAGCAAAATCTATGAATCTAGAAATGCAAAACGACCTACAATTTGGGACAGAGGGAGTATGTATCACGATAGCTTGCTTTCTGTGTTTGTGATCATTAACTCAGTTGAAAGTGTTGTATTGGCATTTGTAATTGTGTCGAGATTCTGCTAACTGTTACCTTTTTTATCAGATTATGGCTGTAAAGCAGAAAATTGAAGAGAAACTAGGAAAAGATAGTTATCCATGGGGTCAACAACTGCTAATTTTCACTGGGAAGATTTTGAAAGATGAGAGTACTTTGGACGAGAATAAAGTCAGCGAAAAAGACTTCCTTGTTGTCATGTCCAGTGGGAAGGTTGTCTTCTAATATTTTTCTTTGCTACATCTCTTAGGAACCTTTTCAGTTAGCTATCATGTTTCCCTGATGTATTTGACTAAAATTCTGGTGTGATAATTATAACAACCTGATGAAAATTTACTAATGCCTATAATACAAACCGTGGTGAAGCAAATGAAATTGACGTACAAAATGTAATAGGTATTCTCCAACAACAATCTGCCTGGAGCATTAATTGGTCTACGTTGATGCTTTGCATTTTTGCTGATCATCTGGCATAGTTTATTCTTCCCTCTTATATAGCAGCTATACTACACAATACTCCTTATATATCACAGTAAAAGAGTACATGATATATGGCAATCCGCATTCTGATGCTGGCTGCTCCTTGAGTGATATGTGTAATGGAGAATATCTAACGGTTACACCATTACATTATTCAATATTTTCCTGCAATGCTTGTACACTTAGTCTGCTTCTTATAAATGCATGATTAACTACTATCTATGCAGAGCAAAATGTCTGGTTCAAGTGGAGCCTCATCTGCCCAGGTAAAGTTATTCCCTTTTGGGATGGAAACACAAAGTACTAGCTTATATACTGACTGCATGAACCATTGCCAGCTCTCAAGCACTCCTGCAACCAGTCAAGCACCTCCTGTAGATGCTCCACGACAAGCTCCTCAACCCCCGTGAGTCTATTGCTGGTGTTTTCTTTTCTGTTTTGCCTCTTCATTTATTTACATACAGTGTTGCTTAAAGTAATGGGATGCATCTTTTATTATTTTTGCAGGGTGGCAGCAACTACAATTTCTCAGCCTGAAGGACCTCCTGCACAGTATGTATCCAGTATTCCAGTTGGCCACTCACATATCTATGCTTTTTGACTCTTTTTTCCACTTAAAATCTCAATATGTGTTTCTATATCTTTGTCATGCAAGAAAAAACTACAATGACCTTCATAGAGAAGTTTTTGTTAAGTCATTTGCAGCATTGGATCATGCATCCTTGCAGAAAAAACCTTCAGAGTGGCAGCAACACACATGCGGTGAAATGAACTAATACTATCATGTGTTTCCAGGGATAACACGGAATAAATATCTTGAACTTCTCCATGAAAATGTAATATGGCCAAGTAGGGGAAGAAGCTGCAAATAATACTGAATTATCAAGAGACACAATGATTATGCTAATGGATGCTTGTTTATTGCATTTAGTGGTTATGCTAATGGATGCTTGTTTCCATTTGTTAGGGCCCCCTCAAACACATATGCAGCATCAAATCTACTATCAGGAAGCAATCTTGACACAATGATTAACCAGCTAATGGAGATGGGTGGGGGCAGTTGGGACAGAGATAAAGTCCAACAGGCTCTTCGTGCTGCTTACAACAACCCAGAACGTGCTGTTGAATACCTGTACTCTGTATGTATTTGTTTTGCCCCTTCACGCTTCTTGAATTGGATCCAGTTTTCTGGTTCTAATAGATGAAATTTGTTTCACTCAAACATTAGGGTATTCCAGTAACAGCTGAAGTTGCCGTTCCTGTTGGTGGTCAAGGTTCAAACACGACTGATCGAGCTCCGACAGGGGAAGCCAGTCTCTCTGGAATTCCAAACACTGCTCCACTAAATCTTTTCCCACAGGTTTACTACTTTCTTGGCTCATTTATTAATACCGCATATTGAAGCATGTGTTGACCAATTAAACAATTTATCAGGGGGGTTCCAATGCTGGAGGTGGTGCTGGAGGTGGACCACTTGATTTTCTTAGAAACAACCAGCAGGTTCTCATTGTTCAAGTTTTGCCATTTAAAGTTTTTAACTATAATTTTCCCTGGCTAAGAAAATATAATATTATAAATACAATGCACCTGTGGGCACGACCTCTTGGCCTTATGCTTATCAATATAGGTGATAAGCTAATGTATTAGTAAGTGGTCACCACGTCATCTTGTCCCTTGTGCGTCGACACTTATTTCCCCATTAGTATTTGCTGTATCATCTTGTGCCTCATCCTGATATGGTGTGAGCGTGAACTTTGTAGAACTTCTCATTAAAACCCTCTGTTTTGGAACGACTAGTACCTGCTTCCTTGTTAGTAAATTAGAAACCTCATTGTTCTAATTAGGAATTAATAGCATCTCGATTATTTTGCAGTTTCAAGCACTTAGAGAAATGGTCCACACAAATCCACAAATCTTGCAGGTTTTGTATTCTTCTTCTGACTTAAAACTCCATGGCTTCATGTGTAGCACCTGTCTAAACATTGTGCTGGTACTGTTTTATAGCCTATGCTCCAGGAATTGAGCAAGCAGAATCCTCAAATTCTAAGGTTGATTCAGGAGAATCATGCTGAGTTCCTTCAGTTACTAAACGAGCCCTTTGAAGGTGGCGAGGGGTAAGCATTCTCTTATTTGCTTGATTTAATTTTTCCCGTTTCATTCTTTCGAGTTCTTTGTCTGCCTTACCGCCACTTGCCAGCTAGTGTTGGTTCATGGTCTGTTGTTGTAAACTCCTGTTCACTGATTTTATATGAATAGATATAGTGATATCTCATTTCTTCTATGCCACTTCCTTGAAATCTCTAGGGACTTCTTAGAACAACCTGAGCAGGATGAAATGCCTCATGCTATCAGTGTTACACCAGAGGAGCAGGAGGCCATTGGACGGGTACTTATATACGACATACTTTAACTCACTACCTGCTTACTGCATGGATATCTGAAATCTCATTATCACATTCTGGCTTCGTTTGCATATATTTCAGCTTGAATCCATGGGGTTTGAGAGAGCACGTGTCATAGTGGCATTCTTTGCCTGCGACAGGAATGAGGAGCTAGCTGCCAACTATCTTCTTGAGCATGCTGGTGAGGAAGATTAAGTGGGAACAGTTTGCATTCGGTGAGAACTCTGCCATTCCCAGGCTGATTTTCTTTCTGTGAACTGATATGTCAAGTAGTTCACATCTGAAGGGTTTTTTTTTTTCAAACTTTGTCAGCCGTTTCTGGACACCTGACCCTAATTGATCTGAGACTGCGGAAGTTCCAAATGACTAAGCAAAGTCGAGATGGAGCTGACACTTTGAATTGATCCCTTGTGCGAGACCTATATTACATGTTGCCTTATACATTTAAATACATGTAAAATTTAAATAGATTGCTTCTGAAGTGCATTTCCATCGTTGCCTTCCGTCTATCTGTAGTGGTAAGCATCAGTTTCAGTCCTGTATGCATAGGGAACATTGGTTTAAGTACAACACAAGTTCGGGGGTGAAGAAAACTACGGCTTGGGAGGACGATGCTGAATCGCCCAAGGATATAACAGGGAGGACAATGAATGTAATGTCATTGCGAATTGCAAAACACTTCCCTCATCCGTGGATGATGGGTGCAGGAGATGTCGAGTCTGTCATCGCTGACAACTGCATGAAATCCATGGACTGAGATGATGGAATGTGGCGCTGGAGTGATGCCTACTCGCTTTCCTAGTAGAGCGTTGGACGAATGCGATAGTCAAGGACTCACTAGCACTTATTTTTATGAAAAAAAGTTATTACTTCATCGATCAAGTAACAAGGCTGCAGAAGGATAAGCGCATTATTATTCAACCCCCTTCTCAAGATGAGAAGGCTGGAAGTACACAATCGCTTAAGCTACACATCAGCTGCAAAAACAAACACTTCTTCCGCGCACGTCTATCTCATAGGGTGCAGCACAGCTTGGAGTCGATCGATGCCAGGCAGATGCAGAACGCTTGGTAACCAGTCAGCGGGTATCTGAAAGACACGTCTTATGGTGAAAATTTTGCTCCAAATGCTAGAGTAGTAAATGGCCAATGAGGCCAACGAAGGTTGAAGTTACCTGAAGTCCATTATGTATTTGGATTTCCCAACTCTACCAAGCTGCAAGACCGTCTGCCTCCCGTTTTCCTGCCAGGCAATGTTGCTTATCTTGTGTCAGTGTGATGACCCTGATTTTTTGTTTTTTGGTGCAGGAACAGTGGTGTTCTTCACATAGCCAACTGGAAGAAATGAAATGTTACCTCCAAGGTCATCTGGAAGTTCTTCACTGATGTCTGTACCCTGTACCCCATCCTTCCTGCCCTCTCCCTGAAGTCTAGTTCATAGCGCTTTGTCATCTGTTATCAACACAAAACATCAGCTTCTCTCTATCTGAAGATGCATCAAACAAGCTGCTGGAAAAAAAAAACATACATGGTTGTAGAAAGGGGCTCTTGAGCATAGCTGGTCAGCTCTGCTCTTCTTCTCCTGCCAGTCCTTTGGGAGTCCACTGATGTGCTGAATCTGCAAATCCCCAGGGCAAAATTCAGCATCACTCCACATTACCGCTGACCGAGTCTTGCAATCCTATCAGCTGAAGAACAAACTGACCTGAGCAGAATTGTTGGCCTTGAGCTGCATGGATTGGCTCTTGGGGATCCATGCTCTCATGCTTCTGAAACTCCCTGTAAGCGTGGTGATGGTAGGGGCAAAGCTGTAGAAATAAAAAAAATTGATGAAGAACCGTCACAGAGAAAATCTATTGATTCCTGAACTGGTTGCCAATGGAGGTCGGATCTTACGCGACAACACCAAGAAGCCGCTTCGACTGGCTCTTCAACTCATCCACCCGGTTCCCCTGCAACAAACCACAGTCATCAATGGCTCAATCTAGACAATCCCAAATTCCCAATCTCCGAGAAGAAATTGACACCGAGAACAGGAAGCTTGAGCTGTGCTTGTGGCCTGTACCTGGCCCCTGATTTGGTACTTGGATCCGACGAGGTTGGCGGCGACCGTGCCGAGGAAGTTCTTGTCGGAGGTGCAGAAGATGCCGTCCTGGTTCTGCGCCACGATGAACTCCGACCTCCCCCTCCTCCTCCGGTGCCGCGCCACCGCCAGCTTCCGGTCCTGACGCCCCTGCCCCTCCTGCGCCATTCCACAAACAAAAAATCAGTCTCGAATTGCTGTGGCATCGCCTTACAGTTGCAGATTGGAAACGCAGCTCGGAGGCCATCCTCACGTTGGTGTAGAGGGAGTAGAGCGCGACTCCTCTGGCGCCGGTGGCCGCCTCCCTGGCGATGACGCAGGTGCACCGCCCGACGTCCTGCGGCAGAGGCCTGCACAGGAGCGCCCTGCAAGCATGGGGAGGGAGGGGGGCATTAGAACTAGCTGCTCCGTGCTCCGCGGCGGCGGCGGAGGAGGGAACGGCCGGACGGGACGGCGTACCTGTTGGGGAGCGTGGCCCAGGAGGATGCCGGCGCGGACTCGCTGTCGGAGAGGTCCCACGCCTCGTATGACGAGGACGGCGGCGGGAGCAGCTCCCTGCCCCTCGGCCCCACGAGCACGGGCGGCGCCCCCGCAGCCGCAGCCGCCTCCGTCGACTCGTCCTTCATCCGGAGCTGCAGCGACGACGACTTCAGCGGCGGCGTCGGCGCCACCGCCGGTGCCGGCCTCGCGGGCTTCGACAGCTCAGCAGCAGCCGCAGCCGTAGCCGCAGTTGCAGCTTTCTCCTTCTGCTCTTTCCCGTTCCCGAGGCTCTTCGGACCGAGGTTCTCCTTCTCCGCGGATGCCAGCCCGCGCCTCGCCGTCGCCGGAGACGGAGCCGCAGGGGCGTTGCTGCTCCGGGGGCGCAGCGGCTCCCTCTTGGGGTTGGGCGTCGTGGTGGTGGTGGCCGTCGCCATCCGTGGCCTGACGAGGCTGCAGGCGAGCTGGAACGGGGTGCGGTGGACAGTGGAGTCACTAGTGGGCGATTTGTCGTTTATTGGTGGTGATTTGGAGGGAGGATTTAAATTTGAAGCCGGGGAGAGGCGAGCTGGTGGGCGATGGGCCGTGCCTTTGCTGGCTTTGTGGTGGTAACGGTCGCCGCCTCGGGAACCGGGCTCCGCCGGTTATCTTTTGGACCTCTATTCGTGCTGATTTGAATGGTGCGGTCGCCGGATGTTTGAAAATCACAAGGCATTGTGAGTGTTCCGTAAGGATATGTTCTGTGGGTGTTTAATAGCAGGTGCTAAATTTTAAATACGTGCCACATCGGATGTTCGGATCCAAATAGCTTCCGCTATTCAAGAGCAATAAGCTCCCCAAACGGATCATTTTTTTTTTCGGCATATTAGAACAAGTTCCTCAATATGAGCATCTTTGAGGCTTACTGCTCCTCAAACAGGGGAGAAAACAGACGAGGAATATCTACATGGTTCCAGGTGTAGAAATGCCAAATGTTCTTTTGAATGAGGTTTTCTGGCTTGATACAACTGCCAAAAAATTAGCGGCTTGTTTCGGTCGCTCGCTCTTGCGGCTCTGCCATCTCCCAGGGCGCTTCAGTAGCTACAGTGACTGAAAAGCGAGCAGTAAAATAAATGAAGTTGACGTGCACGATACGAGGTGGGGTGTACTCTTCTACTCCAGCGCGCGGGAACGTGACGCTGACGCCTCCGCATTTGACATCGCTGACCCCCCAGCTTTTTGTCTCGAGCTGCTACAATGGCAGGTCGGTCGCCTTTCTTTTATGGTGCAAGTACGAGAGCGAGCCGGTTTGGGCCTCACCCGATTTTGGACAACCAAAATCAATGTGACAGCACTGTAGAATATTGTAGCATTTCATTTGTATTTATAAATTATTGTCTAAATATTAACTAATTAGGCTCAAAAGATTCGTCTCGAAAGTACAACAAAACTGTGTAATTAGTTTTTAATTTCGTCTACATTCAGTACTCCATGCATGTACCGTAAGTTTGATGTGATGGGGAATTTTCTTTTTGCATAGTGCTAAAGTTGAGATTCTAAACAAGGTCTTGGAAGCAGTACAAGGAAGACCCCTGTGTTTTAACTGAAACGCGCGACTTGTTCAGGCTTAAAATTTGAACGCGTCTTGCAAACCTTGCCGCTGCGCCGAGTAGTAACTATCTGCAATTTTTATATAGAGAGAGAGAGCACGAGAGGATGCTATTGTACTTGGGCCGACTAAAGCTGTATGGGCTTCAAGTTCCATTTGGGCTCTTTTACGCGGAGTGAGCTTGTGGGCCTAGATTGTTGGTCCAATTTTCTGTCAGCAGGAAAAGCATTTAAAATAACCTGCAGCAGGAAATAATTTGATTTTTTTTTCTTGCGACAAGAGCTGCGTGACGAGGAACGTAGGATTGTCCTGCCGCCAAGTAAGCAGTGGAGTGACGTCTCCTATTGTCTGCGCCCAACGCACAAAAGTCACCATGCGTTCCTACCTACGTGGCACTCCGACCATATTTTAGGTTTCGTCTTCGTCCACCCCTTATCAGTAGTTTGGTGAGTTTGCCAAACGTTGGAGCGACAAGGCATGAATTTTTTATTTGCTTGTTTCCTAGTCTCCTGGATCATGACTGTCCGGTTGAGTTTCATTTTCAAACGTGCACTCAACCGGCGCCTATGTCGGCCTGTTCACTTCAGCTTATTCAGCTGGCTTATCAGCCACCAAACAGTGTTTTCCTCTTACAACAAATCAGTCGTTTCAGCTTTTCAGTCGGCTTATAAGCTGAAGCGAACACGTCATGTGTCGCATTGCCCCGGTAAAGAGGAAAAACAACCATTTGAGTAACGCATTTTTGCCAACGAAAGAAAGGAGTGGCTGCGAGTAGCAGCAAAAATAACCATGGTAGTTGTGTGTGACCGAGCCGTGCATGTTTTTACATCCATCTGGCATTCACGTACAAGTTACGTATGATGGTACAATGGTATTTATTGTATACATATAATGGCATTTATCGTATGCGTCTTATTTTACATTTTTCTCATTTTAATTCTCAATTTGCGATCTATTTGTCAAAGTTAGAGCTGCTTCGTGGATGGGAGCTCAGCAACGATGACCCATTAGATCCGATAAGTGGTTTTATTTTTTTGCTTTGATGCGGATACCAAACCGTAATGATTTTTTTCTCGTTTGTCGCGGTGGTGATCTCAATGTTTATCGTCTTGTGTTAGTTGTTGCAGTGGTGACGCCTTACTGTTGTGGTTGCGAATTAGTCGTGCTCAGCGGATAGTAAGGAGTGAGTTGTTTTTAGTTGTGCTCTGTGCTGTAATCCTGAACAAATTACCATGATAATTGTCCGTCCCCACCCTAAAAGTTACATGGTTTTTGGACCTAGTTTTACTTATAAATTGAATCTATATTCCTTTTATTCTAGCAATATCATGGGTGAAGTGTCTAACGTACTTTAGATTTTCAAGATGGAACAAAGCCACGTATATCACACATTTTATGAGACCCATCACTCCAGGAATAAAGGCACCCGGGTCAAGGTAAGCCTCTGGCACCTCCAATTTTTTATGTGTTCGCAACGAAATCCTTAATAGCAAATGTCTAATTCCCGCTTGCAAATATTTGGTTATAGCTCTTTTGCGGTTTTACCTTTTCATGAAACTTTTTTTTAGCTCCGTTCCTGCATCACAGCGACGTCCCTCGTAATCATGAAACGGCACACATGCCGTGCCATACGTATCATGCATTATCACACACAGGTGGCCAATATTGCTTATTTAAGCATAATACCGAGAGAACACTTGAATCATGTGACCTCAAGAGCATATACAAAAGTACACGCCTGCCTCTTTTTATCTACCCAAACAATCCCATGAATGCGACCTAGAGAGCATATACAAAAGTACACGCCGCTCCATATTGTTAACATTTACCATGGGATTAGGTTAAGACGAGATCACTCAACTATAGATGCATGATGCTTCGATTTAATTCATAATGAGATCAGGTCGTGTGACCATTCACTATTAATGCAAGAAAATAATAGTTAGGACTCAACCATCCAAAGAGGATGACCTAACTTTGTAGATGTTATCATGTTAACAATAGAGCTTCATATAGAGAGAGCTGTTTTACACATCACAAGCACCAAGAGCGTGTGTTTTTGTGCTCGTGCAAACAAGGTACGTCTCTACGACTAGTACCGACAAAAGCCAACTAGTTGTTGTGTTTTATAAGTCACGACAAACTTATCGATAGCGTCTTCTATATTGGATCAATGTATCACACCTTACATCCACTCAGGTGGTTCATACGTAAGCATACCTACTCACCGCTACATGTTAAAGCACCGTGACGGAACCATCCTCGAAACCAACGCAAAATGCTCATGTTACTAAAAAATGAAAAAAAAGACTTGCACCACTCACTAAAAAAAAGAACATACCAACCATTAAACAAAAAAATTAATAAGCACGGAAAAGCCATAGGCCGACTGAT
The DNA here is from genome assembly GCF_000263155.2 of Setaria italica. NCBI lineage: Eukaryota > Viridiplantae > Streptophyta > Magnoliopsida > Poales > Poaceae > Setaria > Setaria italica. The sequence continues at coordinate 6,017,978 of NC_028450.1, read as the reverse complement.
CTATCCACCGGCCGAGATCGCCCGCTGCCGTGCCCCAGTGGGCGCAGCGCATCCAAGAAAAGCGCGCACGTCCCCCCCTCTATAAGACGGGTCACGAAGCAGAACGCAGCGGGAAAGTGTGTGCGCGACAGAGGAAATCCATGTGCCCGGCTCGTCGCTGCCACGCCCCCGCAACCCCACCCGCGCGCGCGCTCCCCGCCAAGATTTGCCACCTATAACCCCCCGTCCCCGTGCTCCCCTCGCCGCGCGCTCCGGCCTTCCCCCCTTCCTCCGGGCGCAGCGCGCGGCCAGATACACCCACCCACCCACACACACACACACCGCGCGCGCGCAGGTCGGATGGGAGCCGCGACCACGACGACCGCGACGAAGCGGAGCCGCGCGGCGGGCGGGAGGCAGCAGCAGCAGGAGACGGCGGCGGCGGCGGCGGCCATGGCGCGTCCGGGCGCGGCGGAGGCGGAGGCGGCGGCTCGGCGGCGAAGGCCGCGGCCGCGGCTGGTCGGGTACGAGGAGCTGCCCGATTACCTCCAGGACAACGAGTTCATCCGCGGCCACTACCGCGCCGAGTGGCCCATCCGCGACGCGCTCCTCAGCGCCTTCGCCTGGCACAACGAGACCCTCAACGTCTGGACGTGCGTGCCCTCTCTCCCTCTCTTTCCCCAGATTCGATTCCTCGCGTCCGATCCCCTTCCCCTCCTCGAATGGCGACTGATCGATCGATTCCCTTCGTGTTCGGTTTGTTTTTCTTTTGTTCCCCGCAGGCATCTGGGAGGGTTCCTGCTGTTCCTGGCGCTCGCCGTCGCCGGAGGGGCGAGGGAGGCCGCCGACGAGGCCGCGCCGGGGATCATGAGGTAAATTTTCGTGCGCGTGCACATGGCTCGTTTCCCTTTTCTGCACTTCTTAAATGAACTCGCGCGGTGTTCTTGTTCGATCCTTAGAAAAAGTCCCCTGTTTTCAATCCGTTCCAGCGTGATTACCGGGCGCTAGAACCTTGAAAGGGTCTGCCACTCTGTCTGCCTCTGTTCGTCGATTGTCATGTCATGTGACGAATTTGCTGTGGTGCCCCCTTGAGTTGTCTGTATTTACAATCACCGTGTCTTACGTAAAAAGCCTCCACTTTACAACAAATTTGTTCACGCTAGCTGGCAAATGCCGTTGTGGATGTATTTATATGATGTCACTAGAGCTAGAAAGGTGAACCGTATACGAATATGTTATGTGCATGCATAACACATTTTAGCGTTACGGTAAATGTGGCATTGATCGCTACTATATTGACTTATGGCGTGAAACAACCATCGAAATTCAATGCAGTGTCTTCCTTTGGCACGAGCATTGTGGAAGTAGTTGCTCTGATGTAGTCGTACAACATGGTGTGGTTATTGACAAACGAGACCACACTCAAAGGGCTCACATAACTCACGATGCAGCCATGTCAAAGGATCTCTCTCTATGCACCACATTCTTAAACATTGAAATGATTTTTTGCCCCTTTTTTTGTATAACTCAGAATAGACACACAATGGTCCACGTATGGCGGAAACCATGTAGGTGTAAATCAAAGCTGTGGGAGTGATTAATGTGTGCTTGAATGATGAAATGGTCCATTTTCATGTTTTATCATGTTGCAGCTAAAGCTTTCACTACCGCAAGTTTATAAAAAGAAGAATAGCAAGAAATTTTGTTCACGCTTAGCTAGCAGTCTAGCACCTTCCACCATAGATGTGTTTCTATGATTGCACTTGAGACATAAGAGTCCCGCGTGGCCGCATACAGTGTTTATGAACCACCTGGAAACAAGTTCCACACATACATATGGCACATCGATATTATATCTCATGACTGTGTGAGTTTAGCATCGAGCAATATTTCGTAGTGGAAATTATCTAGGCTAATGAAATTGATTGCAAAGTATTGAACATGCAAGTCCTCTAAAGACTTGATAGCCCATTGGCAAGGTTCGAGAACAAGGACGTGAGTGTGGCTTGGTCCACCTCTTTTATTTGGTTACTATTTAGGCTGAGTAAATTTGATAGAGAAGGAGTAGCAATATGCAAATCCAACAGCTTTGGATGGAAATTTGAATTTTGTCAGGGGCCCCTGTGTGAACAAGAAATATGCCACGATTCCGTTCCACCAAAGCGCCGACCTAGTACTTTGCTCTTTTCTTCACGCGAGGCCCACATTAATTCTGCACCATCCATTTGTCTCGCAGGTTCGTGGTCGGATCGGCTAACGCTTCCTGGGACAGCGACCATTCGGTAAGCAACTAGTAATTACCAAACTTAATCGCTCTATTTTTTTTGGATCACTCCGGGTACTGCATTTTTTTTCTTCTAAATCCTTGTTCCCTTGGCAAATTGCTGTTGATTCTGCTCCATCTCCACTGAATAGGTTTAAAAACTTTTAGGAATTGCAGTGTAGGTTCCTTCTGCAAATTAAAGTATGCAACACCTGTAACAGACAGCACTAGCCAAACTGACAAGGTAAATCATGGAACTGTTGCGTATGCAAAGATGCCAGGAAAGCTTTAGTTGACTGGGATTGTATGAACTAATGAATGATTGCGGTTGCATTTTTAATGGGTTTTGGTTGCATCAGCAAAATGCTTATTCAGAACTAGATTACGCTTTTAGTAAGTAATTTAGTCTGAGACCTGTGCCATACTGCCATCACGGCAGTCGGCAGGAAAGAGACATGGACAGCCGTCGAGCTGTTCATGAGCAGTAGATTGTAAGCCAATGACTTTGCAGGGGGCACGCCCACATGGTCATCCTTGTCCTAGCTCTCTGAATCCTGCGCGAGCACACGACCAGAAACACAGAAGATGCCCTGCTATTCACGATTTGTACTAGCAATGCAACATATGGGCATCAGAATTCAGAATTGTCCTGTCTCTTGGTTCCTTGTGCTCTTGTTTGGATGCTGGCAATTTTGATTCGAATCATTATCCTCAAATGAAGCTCCATGATCCAAACACCCACCAAAATTCAAGAGATGATCGATGGTTCAAGCACCATCGACTAACCTAAGCACTGAAACCCAAATTCTTGGTAGATTGCAACCGACCAACGAATCAACCAGACCATGAATACAAGCAACCATGTTTAGTACTGTACCTGCACTCATCCTGTATGACCTCTTCTTGATAATCGATTTGGGCTTATCTGTTGGCATTGTTCGCTTCACATTGCAAACCAGAGAAGTAGGGTTTAAAGCGTAGATCCTTTTGCAACATGTTTACGTTTTCTCCTGGTGATGCCATGATACGATACTCGCAAATGAGAAATGACAGTGACACCGGCGAAAAGAGCAGAGGCTTTTCTTGGCCAATGCTCGCTCCACTTGAATGGTCACTACTCACTTGTGAGACAAAAACCAATTGACTATCGACAGCCTTAATCTTCAAAAGAAAAAAAAAACTATCGACATCCTAGTGGATATAAAAGTCATTTTATTCCTGATCTTGTTTGATATAATGATTTTATCCTTCTTGTGCAGCAAAGAATGAATACCTTTTGACACTTTACAGTATAAAACCATCTACATTTTCTGATCTGTTCACACGCAGAAAATCTATGCGAAACAGTTTAGTTCCAGAAGAAAACTAGAAAAAAGAAAAAAAATTGCTTGAGCATTTGCAGACGAGCTTTGCTGTAACCATGAGCTGACGCTGCTTTGTTCGCCTGCAGGGCCTGCCGGGTCATGACGCCGGGGCGGCGGCGCTGTCGTCCGGCGTGCCGCAGTGGCCGCGGATGGTGTTCCTGCTGGGCGCCATGTCGTGCCTGGCCATCAGCGCAACGGCGCACCTTCTGGCGTGCCACTCGCGCCGCGCCACCGCGGTGTTCTGGCAGCTCGACTACGCGGGCATCTCCGTGATGATCGTGGCCTCCTTCGTTCCCCCCGTCTACTACGCCTTCCTCTGCCACCCGGGCGCGCGCGCCGCCTACCTCTCCGGCATCACGGCGTTGGGTGTGCTCGTGGTCGGCGCGCTGCTGTCGCCGTCGTGCTCGTCCCCGCGCTACCGCCGGCTCCGCGCGTCGCTGTTCCTGGCCATGGGCCTGTCGGGGGTGCTCCCGGCGCTGCACGCGCTGTGGCTCAACTGGGGCCACCCCGCGTGCTACCTGGCCCTGGGGCTCGAGGTCGCCATGGGGCTCGCCTACGCCGCCGGGGCGTGGGTCTACGTCAGCCGCGTGCCGGAGCGGTGGCGCCCCGGGGTGTTCGACGTCGTGGGCCACAGCCACCAGATCTTCCACGTGCTCGTGCTCGTCGGCGCCGCCACGCACTACGTGGCCGTCGCCGTGCTCATCCACTGGCGGGAGAAGGTGGCCGCCGCCTGTGTCGCCGCGCCGTGAATCAAGAAGCCATTGGGGTTGATTCAACAACCGTTCGAATGGACGAATGGAGTAGTTGCAGTTGCAGCATAGGTGTCAGCTCTAGAGTTTGAGTGTGATCCTGTGAACTGATCCTTCGATGCTTTTTTAAGTTAATGATGGGATGATTTTATGGAGGTTGATTTATGAGATTGCTCTGTCTAGTGCCATGAATTTGCAGGTGTAAGATTGCAGGGTCAGTGACTCGGTGTAGCCTTTGAGGTTGAGCTAAAAATGGCGCCGGCGCAGGACGGCTGCACGGGCGTCTTGTCCTGGGGCTCCTCAGCACGGCGGTTAGGTGGGCAGGACAAGTATCCCCTTCTCCGATCCGCCGGAGTCATGGCGCCGTGGGCAAGCGCCTCCGCCGCGAACCCCGATTCCTTCAAATTGACCCCCTTGCAACCGCCAATCGGACATCACGCAGTGAGACAGACGTCGCCTCTCTTCGCCGCAGTTCATCCGCCGGCCGTTCACCGGCCTCCCCCTGCTTCAATCCGCCGCCGGAAACGAAGACGGAAAACAGGGGCCTATTTGAAAATTATTTGGATCGCGACAATTAATCACGATCCATTTTAGGGGGCTATTTTGGATCGCGACTATTAATCGCGATACAATTTGGAGGGCTATTTGCAAATTGTGTTGACCAAGGTCCAGATTGATTGGAGATCCAATCGTACGGGTGAACAAGCGGCGGCGCCAATGGCTTCCGCCGCCGGCGTCCACCCCAGCGCGGCCACGCCGCTGGGACACGCCTTGAGATAGTATTGCGTCGCCGTGGCATCTCCTTCTCCGCCTCGACCTCACCGTGGATTCCCGAAGCCCCGTCCTGCGCGCGCGCCTGGACTCACCGGTTGTCACTTGTCAGTTCGTCACCACCCGCATCGACGCCAGCGGCCACAGCTCTCGGGATGGGGCTAGAGAGATGGAGGCGGCGGCGGCAGCGACGGCCGACGGCGGGTATAGGGGGCGGCCGGGCACTCCCGGGCGATCGATACGCCGCCAGCCAGCGCTGCAGCTTTCCGTGCCAGCATGACAGCATCGCCATGGCCGAGGTGCTCCAGCTGACCAGCTTCCCCAGTGAACGAGACCGGCATGCGCCGCCGTTGAGCTGAAGGATTATCACGGTTGATGCAGCTGTGCAAATTCATCCAAAGTTGCAGACTTGCAGGCAGCATAGAGCAGCTTAGAGTTTAGGCCTCGTTTAGAATGGAGGATTAGTGTGTTGTGTTTTCTTTCGAACTGAATCGGTGGATTTTAATTCAATTGATAGGATGACTATGAACATTGCTTGACAAAATTGAGCTGTCTCATTGTTCGAAAAAAAAAAACCGAGCTGTTTCATCTGACCTGGTTTCAGCTTCCTGATTAACTATCTGCATTGATAAGAAGCTGACATGCATTGCAGATTGACAGGTTCGACTCAGCAGTGTAATGCAATGCAGCCAAACTAACAGAGAAAACACAACAAGCTTTGTTTATTTCTTTACAAAATTCCCGCAAACTTAAGATATGGATCAAGCAAACAAATTTTTGATGTGTTTTTTCGGCAAAATGACTGCGGAAGTGCTGGATGCAGCAAGTCTCTAGCCGAGCTCTTGATGCGCAACGCATTTTCCGTCGTCTCGTGATGTGCTCCTTCAGCTTCAGTCGAAGACGCCGAGCTCGTCGTACTCCGGCCCGGCGATGGCCTACTCCATGACGGCCCTGGGGCCGGCTGACGACGCCGCGGCCGTCGAGGAGCGGCTTGAGCAGGTTCTTGGAGAAGCCGCTGACGAGCGCCACCCCCTTCCGCCCGGGCTCCACCGGCACAGCACGGCACTAGCCAGCGCAGTCAGAGATGGACGAAAGTATAGCATCCCCTTCAACGTCGACTACCGGCACCATGGCAACCACTGCACACATGCGACGCTTCCGACCACCGCGTGCCGTCCTGCCGGTCACGCCGCGACCGAGGCCGGACGCCCACGCCGTCCCTGCTTTGCCGGATATCCGCCGTGTAAGTAACTGTCCAATGAGTTATCATCCATCGATCTGAAATAATCCCAGTAGTTCCGTAGTTCCCGGTACGCGCCCGGAGCATCGATAAGCTCATCGTTTTTACATCATAACAACCATCACAAGAATACATATAAGAATAAAATTTAAACTTTGGTTTACAAAAATTTCAGAAAATATAATTACAATATATAACAAGAGTTTTCATCAATTAAAATGGACTTAGATGTAGCCCAGTCCAGTGACTATCCTGTCATGTTTTTCTTAGATTAAAAATTAAAACGCAACGGAAAGATATAAAGTAATAAGATGCAACGTCCTTGTTCATAACACCACGTGTACAATCCACCATTCATCTACTTCGCCGGCTCCGGCGGATGAACATGGCAATCATTCACAAGAAGGAAACCTGCAAAACAAATTAATACATTACGTACTTGCAGGGCTTTTGTAGGGCTTATCCATAGTACTATACATTTGGTGGATGCATGAGGCTTGTCAAGTTTTAACATTAGACCGTAAAAATGCGAGCATAATTTATCAAGTGAATAAGCAAAAGACACGGCATCTACTTTCCATATCAAGCACCATTACAATTGCACAAGTAGTAAAGTGATCGTGTAGTCATGAGCTCAATCTTCCATAAGTCCTTCACTGAACTCTACGTTAAAGTCGAAGTACAAGAGCATGCTCTTTGACCGGGAGCCGGCTATTGCAATAGATCATAAACCTGCAGGGGTGTACAACTTTTCCCACACGAGGCGCAAGACCAACGACCATACCCTTGGTCTAAGATAAGTGTTGATTCATGCCCCCGACAATGACGGCAGTTAGCACGCCAATTTATGAACCGCAAGCGTACGAACCTTAGAGTAATCCCCCAAGGTTTATCAATCCGTGGAACAACTGGATTTGCACGCTTAACTAAGCACTCATCTATATAACTGAAGGTTCTTTGTATATGATAAGATTGAACTAACAAAAGAACTAATGACTTAGGGTGCCTTGAACTAACAAAATAACTAGTGACTTAGGGTGCCTTTGGTTGGGCTTTTCAACTTGTTTTTGCTTTTGCAAAAGCTAAAAGCCAACCAAAGTGCTTAAAAGTCCTATGTGCTTTTGCCCAAAAGCTGCTTTTGATCTAGTACAAAATCAAAAGCACCTTCCCCCTGCTTTCAAGTGCTTTTGGGGTAAAAAATCACCCACTTACCACTGGTTATGAAGGGAACGGTTCGTTTTTCTCGTCTAATCTATTTCCTCCACCCGTTCCTCCCACGCATCCGCCTCCTTCGCGCTCCCACCGCCCCCGATCACCGACCGCCGGCCCACCGTCCGCTGCCCTCGGTCACCTCCATCCTCCTCCTCCCGCCACTCCTCCTCACGGGCCTGAAGAGCTGGCCTTTCCTCTCATCGCTGGCCGCCTCCGACGATGCCGCCGACGAGGTGCCGCGGTACCCGATCTCATTCGTGTACCTCATCTCGGCATCCTCGGGGGACGCGGGCCGCACGTCGCGGCTGTTGGCGGCGTTGTACCACCTGGCCAAGCTACCTGTTGCACCTGGATCGGGAGGCCCTCACGGAGGAGCACCACCGGCTGGCGGAGCTCATGTTTGGGTGGGGCGTGTACGCAACCGCGGGCAACGTTTGGATCATCGGCAGGCCCAACCTTGTCACCTACCGGGGCCTCACCATGCTCACCACCACGCTGCATGCCGTCGTGCTGCTGCTTCGCCTCCGACTACCCGCTTGTCACACAGGACGGTAATGGGCTGCTCCGCCTCCGACTACCCGCTCGTCACACAGGATGGTAATGGCGTGCTGATTTCTACAGTTTACTGGTTGCAAATTGTTTGCTGATTGATTAATCGAGTGATTATATGTTTGCTTTGCTGTTGGTGTTGAAATCTTCTTCTTCTTTTATTTTCGAAATTTCGCCCGCAGACATGATGGAGGCGTTCGCCATGCTACCAAGGGACCTCAAGTTCATCCAGCACACTAGCCACCTCGGCTAGAAGATGTAAGAACTCATATGCTACTTAGCAGTTACTACTCTGTTCCGCAACAAGAGAACTGTGTTAGGACTGCAATGATCATCGTCAATCCTCTGGTCCAAAGAGCAACAAGAATTGACCTTCCTTTGTTCATCATTTTTTTTCGATTTGCTCGACATTTGAGATATATTTCCCGTGCCTCCTAAAGGTATACATGGTTCCTTCATTAAATTAGCAATACTTGTATTATTATATACCTTACTAACTTGATTTTGTAGGAGTACTTGGTACAATATACAAGTGGCACGAGACAAACACAAGGAGATGAGAGTGATGATGTGGAGAATGAGGATACCATAAATACCATTCGTACTAGGATACCTGATGCTTTGGTTAGTGCGAGAGTAGGGCAGTAATGTATAAACCTTTTGATAGATATTGTTCTATTTATATGGACCAATCACTTTGATGGATGAAGAACATATAAAATTTATTTTTTACTATCTAAAATAGTCATTTACATGCGAATTAGTGAACAAATTATTTTGTTACAAGCAATTTGCATGTAAACACACCCACAGATCTTTAGGGGCATTACAGGTATTTCTTACACAGCCTACAATTTCATAGCTGCTCTAACCAAATGGTCCTCTGTTTTTCCCACAACTGCTTTCTCACAGCTATTTTTCCACAGCCCATAGCTCACAGCAGCTTTTTCAAAAGCCACAGCCCAACCAAACATACCCTTAGATTAAAGCTGATAGAGAGTATGGATATAAACAAGATAGATAAAATGCTTGTCCTAGGGGTCTAGGATCACTTGTAGATGTAATCACCATGCATGAAAGAACTAGATTTATGTGTTATCGTGAGTGGATGTGAACTATGCTCAACACTTTCCCTCTCGCACGTTGTCACTACACGAGGTACTCAATTATTGAACGATAAAAACACGACATGACGATCGTTCTAGGTAAGCAAATAAGCAACCCAAAGTAGTGCTGGCCAGCCATTACATGAAAGAGCATCATCAAGATATGATAGATAACAAACAGATCTTAAACAAGAGGTTCAGCGATTACAAATAGAGATATACATACAACCCCGAGGACAAACAGAAACTTTACCCCATGATCTTACACATGTTGACAGAATTTAGGGTAAAGATCATCCTGTAGATCAACTGGACCGAAGATGACAACAAACGAGGGTAAAAAAGCCCCAGGCTGATCGGCCTGGGCACCTCCAAGCTGATTGGCTTGGGAGGTTTCTCCCTCCTCTGGTGCTCCGCTTTGCGTGGTTTCTCGTAGATCCAATCTTCTCTCCGTTTTTCCTCCTTGTGGCGGCGGTGGATGGTGTTTGCGTGATGTTTTCTCCTCTCTCTCTCCAACTCTTCTTCCTTTAAGTACATGAGAGGGTATTTATAGTCTTCAATAGGTGGCAGCTCTGGGTCAATGTCGGTGAAAAAACCCTAGGCATCATCGTAGACTTCACGTTGAAGAAACGGGAGGTCGATCGGGCCCTGGAATGGGCTAGGCCGATTGGCCTAGAGGGTCCCAAGCTGATTGGCCTGGGCCTTCCTAGCCCTTCTGGTCCTCTCTTCCCTTATGTTGACTTCCCTCGACAACCCATGTCCAAATATTCATTAAGCTCTTTATACAAACCTCTTTGATTATGTCGTATTTCCTGTCAAATACAACATGCTCCAAAATACAACACATATGCAATAATGAGGTTATTTTGGTACCAAGTGGTGCGTTAGTATAAGAATAAGCATGAAAACACTAGTTAAATAGCACTAAAAGTGTGTCAATAACGAGTGTCAACATTCACATATCCACACCCGGCTATGAACGAATGGCCGGAAATGTATAGATGCACCGGACATGGCCGATCACACCTCATCCCATCCCGCACCGAATCCAGTCAAGGCAAGGTGCGACTTATGCTACTTGGCTTACTATTCCCATATTAAGTAGTGGTTTGTATGGAATAGTGCTCAAGTATAAAAGCGATAACGTCCGGGCCTTAACCAACTCAAGCAAGTCTATACCACTTGGATTCGACTCCCAACATGGCCCTACCACACTTGCTCAAGTCTTGATTCATCATTCATGTTGCTCACCTTTTATGCTTTCTCAACTACTCAAGTATAATTAAACAAACATCCAAATTCTCACGAGTGGTGGTGACCTTGTCACCCCTCGACTTCTACTGAGAACTAAGCATGGCTAAGCAATTATATCGAGATTTCTAACATCCATACTTTTACTAAATAAGTTGAGCTAATTCCAAGAGTTGACATATCTAGTAGGTTCTACTCATTGCATATGTCTATATAGAGCTAAGCCCATGCACAACCATTAATAAATAATAGCATTTCACAAATTTGAAAATAGAGTTAAGATACATAGGTGCCTGCCTGAGATTGGTACTCCAAGAAGGCGACTCTCCGGAACATCATCATCTATGAGATTAGATGAATGCATGAATTAGAAAGGATGACATGAATGTATATGCATATGAGATGCAATGACTCATGAGAGGTAAAAGGCTAACATGGTTCGAGGTTATCGAGCAAGCAATCAAAGATTAGAAGTAGAGCACATAAGCATAAACATAGAGAGAAGGTACTAAAATAATAACACATACATATGCTCATAACATTCTAAGACAAGTTGTAGTATGAGAAGGTTATTAACACTAGTTGTGCTACTTTTAGTTATCATATGAACTATAACATAATTAAATTGTTACGACATAAATAGATGAGCATGCTCAAGCAAGTTAGCTAGTAACACTAGTTAATAACAACCTTAGACAATTCATGAATTAATAGGTAACTAGCACATCACATCTTAACTAAGAGTAGTAAAGTTATTCCCTAAATTAAAGGTTAGCTAAACTTGTTATACTTGATTAATTAAGGCAAGCATCATCATTCTATGTTATATCATGAAAGGTTTCTAATCACAAAACTATTGCACATTTATCCTTAGCTAACAAAGGTGGGTTTATAGCTCACATAAGCACAATTGATTACCTATGTATTTTGCAAGCAAACTAGTTCTAGAACAAGCATATAATTAAAGTTGTATCCTTATACAATCATCTCATGAAGGACAACAATTAAAACAACATATCATGATCATAGGTAAATAACAAGGTTAGTTTCATGATTTTAGAAGCATCTCTATACAATTGTTCATGTAAATACTTCATAAACTATGTAAGTCTATGATCAATTCATAAGTCATACTAATTTAAAACAGCAGTTGATAGTTAAATGAAGCTAACAAAATTGGACCCATAATTTTAGAAGCACATATGAAATTATTATGCATTTTACTAATTTACAAGGTAAAACATATCTAAAAATGTATCAATCTGCACACAAATAATGCAAACAAGCACTTCCAATGAATTATACATATCATAAGTGAACTAGCAAAATTGGTTTCATAATTTTTGGACTAATAGAGAATTAACCATGCAATTAACAAGATAAGCATTCATCTAATTAAATCAGATAATAAATTAATCATTTGGCGAGCAAACTTATATTTAACAGGTATTGGACATCATTATGAAACAATAAAATTTGTTTTACATTAATCCAAGCTATATTTAGTTTTATATGAATTATACAAGATGGTAGATATTTATGGATTCAAACAAACACGGTTGACTAGGCTGGGTACCGTATACCCGCGGACCGTCCGCTCATAGGGGGCGCACCGTCCGCCAACCAAGTATGGGATGGTCTCCATAAACGCATGGGTTCTGGGCAAACTTTAGGATTGAATTGTGGATCGTCCGGTTTCAAAAGGCGGATCGTCCGCCGTACAAAGATGGGCCGAGTACAAAAACAAATAGGTTCTGTGAGGAATTTGGAAGTGAACTGCGGACCATCCATGGGTGGGTAGCGGACCGTCTACCATACAAATTTCTGGGGACGTGTTTTTTCAAAGGCTCGGTGTTTTGGGTCACGATTCATGGACCGGCCGCCCATAGGCCGCGGACCGTCTGTGTGCCGGTCGAGGCTCAACGGTGAGGTCACTGGCGGTGGCTCCAGCTACAGTTTTAGGTGTCGTTTGTTCCTACAGCTTCCTAAGGATGTGGGGAACTTGTTTTGGGTGGGGGGTTTGGCATGCACGGGGTATTTAGAGCTCTAGGTCAATAATGGTGATAGGCTATGGATGGGCTAAGGAGGTTGATTGGGGGCAAAGGAGGGATGATGAGCGGCGAGGGAAGCTCACCAGCGAGGAGTAGAGCACGAGCAAAGGGTCGTTTGTTGGCGTAGGGCGGCGTTGGAGTAGATCGGGTTGAGTTCATCCTTGAGAGCTTGAGGAAGAGGAAGAAGAAGCTTGGGGGTGGCCTTCTCCTTGGTCTCCGGCGAGGAAGAGGTGGATGAGGTGGCGGAAGAGCTTGGCGGCAGCGTCCTCTGGCAGTCCTCCGGCGAACTCCATCAAGATTGGTAGGGGAGAGGTGTGTTAGTGTTACTGTACATTTCTCCACCTCTCCTTAAATGTAGGTTGTTAGTTAGTGTATAAATGTACCTGTTCGTGATCAATACAATTTGGTTCAGTTATTTTCCTCTGTCAACAACTCTTACATGATATCAGACATTTCAGATTCTATTCTTCCGCTGCCAACTCTCTCGCAGCCGTCGCCGCCATGCCTTCCTCTTCCTCCTCCTCCTTGGACTCCAGCTTAGATACCAACGCTCCTCGTGTCACCGACATTCAGGTTGAAACTGAACGTGCTCCTCCCGCCCTTTGTCCACAGCATCAACATCCATTCTCAAGTTCCTGTCGTTCTAGATTTCGACAAAAGCAGCTACACCGCCTGGGTTTGTGCTTTCTCTGCCGTCTTTGGTCAGTATGGCCTCAGCGACCATGTTGACTCTTACAAGGAGTTCTCTCCTCCATGGTTTGGTTGGGGAAGAAGCATGGGAAGGAGAGAGTTTCTGGTGTGTGAGAGAGCAGCAGAGAGAGACGGAGGAGGTGCAGGTGAGGTGAAGGGGTTAGGTAGAGAGACCAGCGGGGGCGCGTGGTGTTGCACCTCTGCGAGCGCACGGTCCACAAGGGATGTGCGGACAGAAGAAAATCACGTAGCAACGTTGTTCTGGATAGAAACTTCTCTCTTGCTCTATACTCCAAACTTGATCTTCCAAGGCTCCGAAAATTCCACCAAAAATTATGTTGATATAAGAAATCAAGAGTAACCCATTTTGCTTGAATTAGGAAGAAAAGTTGTAGTAGGTTTGAAATGGAAATTCTTCCCAAAATTCTAATTTTGGGTTTTTGATTAAGCTGTTTGGCTTCAAGATGGATTCCTAAAATTCAGGAAAATCACCTAAATTCATATTTAAGGAAGAAGTATTTTATCAAGTTATGATTAAACATATGTCCTATTGAAAAAAAGAAAGTTTCTTCACAAGGCATGCATTTTCACTTTATTCAATAATTCAATTTAAAATGCAAATGCATTCAAACAAGCACAAAAATTTTATACTAGCAAACAATGATGCTCATGATGCAATGCTCAACAATGTAATTTACATTTAGGTTGTTACACGCGGATGGACGCACAGCAACCTTCTGCCGCAGCCGCATCACCCCCCGCATCCGCCAATCGGACATCACATAGCGAGACAAACGTCACTACTCCTCGTCGTCGTTCATCCGCTGGCCGTTCGCCGGTCTCCAACGGTCCAATCCGCCGCCACAAAGAGGACTGGAACTAGGGGCCTGCAAGTATTTGGAATCGGAATCACGATCCATTTAGGGGGGGCTATTTGTAATGTTTAGGGGCTATTATGTAAAATATTGGATTGCTATCATTAATCGCTATCCATTTTAGGGGGCTATTTATAAATTAAAAGGGGCTAATATGTAAAATATTGGATCATGACTATTAATCGCGATCCAATTTGGGGTTATCTGCAAAATTTGCTGACAGCGATAACCATTGGGATCGAATCGTATGGGCGAGCAAGCGGCGGCGCCAATGGCTTCCACTGTCGGCGGCCACACCGCTGCGACATGCTGTGGCATCTCCTTCTCCGCCTCAACCTCACCTAGGATTCCCAAGCCGGCGGGGCGCATGCCCACCCACCGGTTGCCAGTTCGTCACCACCTGCATCGACACCTGCGGCCGTGCCCCGCCGGCCATAGCGAATGTAGGTTCGGACTGGAGAGGTGGAGGCGGTGGAAGCAACGGCCGACGGTGGGAATAGGGGGTGCTGGGGCGGGCGGGCACGCTCTCTCCCCCGCGATCGATTTGCGCCAGCCAGTGACTGTTAGAATTTCTTGGATCTAAAAAACAACAATGTCCTATTGCTAATCAAGAATAATTGAGAAGGGGAGAGAGAGAGAGTGAGTAGAGACGCCGACCATCAGGCTTGGAGGATGAGCTCACCATGGGTGTCACGACGGTGGCGGTGTTGACGGCGAGGGCGGAGACGGCAGCGGCGAGGCGGAGACGGCAGCGGCAGAGCTTCCTGCCGCTTCAGCACTAGTTTGATCGGTCTAGGGTTTGTCAGGTGGGTTTAGTGGGCACGTTCAACCTTAGCGTGCGTGACCCCGGCCCCTACCTTTCTCTTTATAGCGCTGCGCGACGGGGCCCGCCAACCATATTCGGTTGGGCGCCCCCGATCAGGGCGAGATCGTGGAGTCCTGTCAAGTGAGATCAAAACTAACAGTGACAGTGCAGAAGCTTTCAGCATGACAACGTCGCCATGGCCGAGGTGCTCCAGCGCCCCAGTGGACGAGACGAGACCGGAATGCAGCGCCATTCAGCTGAAGGATTGTCACAGCGTGTCACGTTTGATGCAGCTGTGCATATCGCTTTGAATTTGAAGGTGGCTGCGCCATTGGGTTGATTCAACCACCATTCAGATGGACAAATAGTTGACTGATGGATGATGTTTTGGTGTGTTTGTATTATCGTTTGAACTGAATGGATGATGTTTAATTCAATTGATGTAATGACTATGGAGATTGACTGATGAGATTGAGTTGTCTCTGTTTCATCTGACCTGGTTTCGGCTTCGTAATTGACTGCTAGAGGTTTCGGCTTGAGTTGTACATGTTTAACTCACCAATGCAATGCGATGCAATGCAAATGCAGTCCAAACTCGCACAGATATCACAGCAAACTTCGTTTATTTTCTTTACAAACTTCCCCCAAACTTGAGTTACGGATCAAGCCAGCAAAAGTTGAAAAAAAAAACTCGTGGGAAATGCTGGATTCAGCAGCTCTCTCGCCCAGCTCTTGATGAGCAATGCATCGCCGTCTATTGATGTGCTTCTTCGGCTTCAGTCGAAGACGGCGAGCTTGTCGTACTCCGGCCCGGCGATGGCCTTCTCCATGACGGCCCTGGGGCTGACGACGCCGCCGCCGTCGAGGAACAGCTTGAGCAGGTTCTTGGAGAACCCACTGACGAGCGCCACCCCCTTCTGCCCGGCCTCCACCGGCACGGCCTTGGAGTCCCTCAGGTTCCAGAACACCACCTCCGGCACGGCGCCGCCGTACCCGGCCTCCGTGAACTTGCGCACGATCGCCTCGTGGTCCGTCTCCCACGGCTCCGCCGACGCCTGGTCGAACTCCATGTCGCTGAACACGAGCACGCGCTTCACCATCCGCTCCGGCGCCAGCCGGGCCTCCACTGCCACCTCGAGGATCTTGTCGAACACCGCCTGGAAGTTGGTGTTCATGCCCCAGTCCATGGTGCGGACGAAGCTGATCTTCTCGGCGAGGGTCTCGCCGGCGATCCGGTGGAGCTCGGGGCGCTCGCTGAAGGTGATCACGCGGCCGCGCCAGGGGTCGTCGCTGAGCTCGGACACGAGGAGGCCCAGCGCCACGCACACGTCCATGGGGACGCCCGACATGCTGCCGGACACGTCGCACACGGCGACGCAGTTGGAGAGCCTGCCGAGCGCGCGCATGTCGTCGACCATGCGCTGCCACTGCAGGTCGGCCACGCCGCCGTCGTTCTCTTCGCCGTCGTCGTCGCCGAGCGAGGCGATGATCTCGTGCGGGAGCAGCGCGCCCGCGGCGATCCGCTTCTTGCCGGACTTGACGTCGGCGAGGTAGGCGTTGAAGCGATCGGCGTCGTGCTTGAGAAAGAGGTCCTTGTAGTTCTTCATGGCGACGGAGGCGACGCGCGTGTACACCACCGATTCCCACGCGCGCGCCGATATGAACACCTCGGGGAGCTTGAGCGCGCGGCGGAGCGGCACGAGCGCCGCCTTCCGGAGCCGCTCGCGCGCGCG
The DNA here is from genome assembly GCF_000263155.2 of Setaria italica. NCBI lineage: Eukaryota > Viridiplantae > Streptophyta > Magnoliopsida > Poales > Poaceae > Setaria > Setaria italica. Next base: position 6,001,340 of record NC_028450.1, on the reverse strand, counting down.
GTACGCGTAGTGCTCGTCGGGGAGGTCGGCGGCGAGCTCCGGGGAGGAGCCTTTGGGGAACAGGCGCCGCGCGACGGCCTCACAGAGCAGGGTCGAGCGGTCATAGGACGAGTCAAGCGACGGGCACCACTTGGCGGCGAGCGAGAACTCCCGGACCTTGCCGTCAGCGAGCTTGCGCATGTCCTCGGCGAGGAGGCCGGCGAAGAGGTCCGCCGTGCGGTCGTGCAGGAACCGGTAGGTGGGGTCGGTCCTGTACAGCTCCACCGCCCTCGCCGCGGCCTCCGCTCTCCTGGTCCGCCGCGCCGCGGCGGCGGCGGCGGCGAGACCCCGGTCGCGCTCCAGGCTGGCTGCGACGCGCTCCTCCGTGGTGCCGGTGAGCGGGGCGTGAGCGTGATTGGCCCCGCGGCGCGGCTTACGGCCGCCGAAGTGGCCCCGACCGCGGCCACGGCGGCCGACGAACCCGCCCCCGGCGGCGAGGCGCGCCTTCTTCCCGGGTGTCCTGGTGGACGCCCCTCCGTGCACGATGCGGTGGAGCAGCTCGGGGAGGTCCTTGAGGTACCCGAAGCCGGCGACGGGGGCGGCGTTGAGGGCGAGCGTGCGCGGGTGGCGCGCGTGGAGCCAGAGCGCGGCGGCGTAGAAGCCCTCGCGGTCGGACTTGCCGCTCCCGCGCACGCCGCGGAGGTTGGCCACGAGGCGGAGCGCGGTGGCCGGGTCGGCCGCCCACGCGGCGGCCAGGAGCGCGGACACGGAGGGCCCCGGCGTGCCGGGCACCACGCGGAAGAAGAAGTCGAGGCAGGGGTCCCCCGAGGACACGAACGTCGGGGAGAGGTTCTCCGTCAGCGCCTTCCCTCCCGGCCCCGCCGCCGGCGCCGCGGGCTTGTTGAAGCCGGCGTCCATCACGTCCAGGAACTCGTTCCCCGTCGTCGCCGCCGCCTCCGCCGCTGCCGCAGCAGCAGCCGGCGCGGCATCAACCGTGGCCCGCGCTCCAGCGTGGCGGGCCTCGGGCGGGCCCACGAGGATGTAGGCGGCGTCGGCGGTGGCCGCGGCGGCCATCTGCTGCAGGGCGGAGGGTCTGGGCCTCAGAGGCTCACTTGAGCCTGGGCTTTGGGTGACTGAGGCTCCGTGAGACCGTGACTGACCGTGCGAGTGAAGTGTACGGCTTCTGGGCTTGAGGGCTTTGAGTTTGGGCTCTTCGGGTTTTAGGCTTGAGGGCTTCGTGTGATGGGGGGATGGATGAATCGCGAAACCAAGAGGCGAGGGAGATATAGGGGGCAAGGTTTCGTGGCGGCCAAGGATGTTTTGGGTCGGTGAGATCGATGAACCGACTTGATCAGCTTGGGTATCGTGTCCATCGTAGGCTTGTTTGTTTTGTCTGGCTCCTTGCTGCCTTCCACGTCGTGTGATCGAAAGGCTGGGGCGTTGACATTGACCGTCGACGGTGTGCCTTCACCATCCCTCCCGTGAAAGGCACCCATTCGCTCGCCTACATGTGTAGCATTTTTTTTCCCTTTCATGAGATTGTGCTGGCATTTTATTTCAAAAAAGAGATTGCGCTGGCATGTGCAGCCTCGATTGTGATTCGAAGATGTCAGTGCAGACATAATTTGAATGAAATTGTAGGCTATTTGGTACAACTACCTTTTTTTTTTGGCAAAGGGCTGAGGCCCGATTATATTGAAGGTGGATAACCACAACCATGTGCATAAAAGTCCCTAACGAAAGGAAAATTACATTGGAAAACACAGGGACATTCTTGCATCCCTCATCTTCTCTGCTGCTCGCCGGACCCAACGCCGATGCCCATTGCCCGCCCAAGACGCACAGCAGGGACAAGAGCATCCACAACTTCCAGAACAGCGAAGAAGCTCCACGCATGGTACGCCGAAAGAGATGCGAACAGACGAGCGCTGACAGCCAACTCCTGCCCGCGCAAGGTGCAGAGGTTAATGCAAAGGAATTTGGAACTTCCAGATTGAAAGTTACATCAAAGTAACATTTCCGAATGTAACATAAGTATTCCCCTTTCCTTGTAGGATTTCTACTTCAGCATTGTCTTCTTGTGGCAACCAATAACCAGTTCTTGATTTTCTTATCGTTTTCCATTTTCTTTCAGACTATTCTGGTTAATGACAGCGAGCAAATGGCGATCGAAACTACTGATTCCCATGTAGCACGGTAGCACCAACAACCTTATTAGTAGCTGAACTAAATACCAGTATACCCCACTGATAATCACTAGTAATTGAACCCTTTTATTAAAAGAACAACTCAATTTGAAACAGCAGAGGAACAATAAGGCGATGCTAGCTGAAAGAATATTCAGTCTGCTTGAACGAAGAAGATGCCTAGCATCAGTAGCTGAGTCTATTTACACCAGTGAAGCTGATCGTATATACAGACATAACTTGAACAAGCGCAACTGCGAACTGAGAGTCTATAGCAATAAATTTCAGTATATATACACTTGATAGCTTTCTCCCTTCATTTCTGCAGCCAATGGTCAGGCAGGATCAGGAAGGTGTTTTCGTTTCAACGGACAGCGTCGGGCAGCATGGCAACCGTCACCACAAAGTACTCGCAGCCCGGGGCCAGGTTGTAGGGGTTCAGCGTGGATGCGGGCGGCCGACGGCTGCCACTGCTATCAGGGCGTGGAGCTCCTCCCATCTGGTCCGGGTGCACTATGCGACGCTCAATGTGAACAATCTGCCCGATTATGTAGGCCGGGTGCCGCGGGTGCTGCTGGGTGAAGAGGGCTACGGATTCCTCAGACAGGTAGTAGTTTGAGCAGTTCCGGTTGATCGCCTCATAGTGCCCAGCAGGATTCCGGACAAAGATGGCGAGCTCATGGACCTCGAAACGGCCAAAGGATATCTTCTCCTTGCTGGCCTGTTAAACAGTTTTCCAGGAGACACCACAGCAAATTTGCTTGTTAGCACAATTAGCAAAGAGGTTCAATCCATCAACCAATTCATTGCTAGCTGCAGGACTTCAAGTAAAAACAAATTATCTCATGAAGTCAGATAGGATCATGACTTGACAAATTCATTCTTCTTGCATATTCAAGATGAGTTTTGCTTTGTGCATGAGTATTCATCTTATGTAAAACAGTAAAAGATACCAAATTTGTAACTGCATAAGTTACAAGACAAACCTGTTTTTCAAGTTGAAGTTTATTGTAGAGATTCTTAATCAGCTCTTTCTTCTCATCCAAGTCTTTTGCGATAGCTCCGTGTGCTGCCTGCACTGCCGAGTAGCGGTCCAGCAGCTCAGCACTCTGTCGTGTCAGGAAAGTAACTTTTTCCGCCAGGATCTTGATGCATTGTTGAAACTGAACAGTGGTATCAGCTTCATCCTTCTTTACAGAGCTGGAATGAAAGAACAATACGATTTTAACTTCAGAACTGCATTATTTTAACATAGCTATTTACTTGAAAAAAGTTTTGATTTATTATGAACAATAAATATGCAGATGACAGCACTGCAATACCTTGCTAAGGAGACAGCCAAAGAACGCAGTGACTCTGCAAAGCCAGTCACGCCTGGTGCAGTGACACAACTGTTTAGTCTTTCAAACAGACCATGTATCCTCAGAGCAGATGACCGCAGAGCATCATACTCAACAGCCCTTCTGTCAGCTGAACATTTGTTGGTACGGGCCTCTTCTCTTGCCTCATGTAAGCAGTTTTCAAGATGCGCACAATTCATCTACATCAAAATATGCAGAGGGAGCAACAGAAAAATAAGAATACAGAAGGTGATCAACTTGCACGAAGTAGTAACCTTATCTTAGATTTGGTATGACTAACCTGAGATTCATCAAGAAGACCCCGGGCGTGTTCAAGTTCTCTCTTCAGGGAGTTAACCTCATCTGCCATAGCACTAAGTCTACTTTCAGTTTCACCCAACTGTTTTGACTTTTCATCCAGGGCATTTTGCAGCTCTGACACAAGGAGCTCCTTATTCCTCAACTCTAAGGCATGATGATCTTCTACAGGAACATCAGAAGTATCAGCCATAGTAAGTTGTGTCAGCATTTGCCCTTCCTTATCGATGCTTACAATCTTGTCTTCATTGTCACGCGGCAATTCTGTCATGAAAGCATCCAGATTAGTACATGCTACTGAATCGAGCAACTGCAAGTTCAGTGCACCCGAAATGTCGGTCATGTTCTCATCGCCACCTTCTGTTTGTTTTGATGGCTGTTCGGATGTTGAAGAGGCCTCATCCATGGCCACACTTGATTCATCCCGTATTTGGGTTTGCCTGCCTCCAGACACCTCCAGGTTGCAATCATTACATTTAAATGCAGAAACAAGGGAACCAGACGTGCCTTTGCTTCCTGAAACCATGTGGCCTTGCATGTACTGGTTAGATAACCGTTCCTCAAGATCCTGGATTCGCTTCTCATATGACAAGCATTTTTCCTGATTTGCAGTGAGCAATGACTTGAGCTTGTTAGCAAACTCATCCTTTGCAGCCAGCGCCTCAGCAGTTTTTTCCCTTGCTTTTTTCAGTACAGAATCAATCTGCTCTTCATCAATAGACTCATATCCATATTCAACACCAAGATTGCAGAGAGTTGCAATTGCAGAAGCAAGCTCTGCTTTTAACCTGGCATTCTCCACTTCTAACTTACTAGTTCCTGCAATATCGATAGTGTCATAATCCCCCAGAAAATCTTGGAAATCCATCTTATCATCAGCACTCAGAAGATTTTGCTCAGATTTATTCAAATTTCCACTGGTGCTAGAATTGCTCAGTGAGGACTTGGGTAGCTGTGACCTCTCGGATTTCAGAAAAGGCCCAACTAGAGACTGGGGAGCAAGCTTTTCCACATCATCAACATCAATGGGAAGTAGATCACGATCAAAAGGAGTGACTTTTATGTCACACTGACTTGGAGAATCAAAGAGTCCCATGGAACCCATGATATCATCTGGAATGTACTTGACCCATGTCCTATAGAAATCCTCTCGTCTTGCTTTCTCAGTTTCACACTCAGTTGCCAGCTTTTCCGCATATGTTCCAGCCAATCCAGTATACAGCTTAAAATAAGATTTTCTACGTGCTACCTCAGCAAGACAAGCTCTATACGCATGACCCAAGCCACTAACTATTTTCAGGTTAGCAAAATCATCTTGATGACTCATCCCCTCCTGGAATGCAATGAGCTCATTCATGATGTCTCTGATATTCATCTGAGTAGACTTTACTCTTTGCATGGAAACATGGACCAAAGTATTCATTTCATTCTTTTTGTCCCTGCATTTCTCAAGTAATTTTGTAAGCATGTGATCAAAATTTCGTATTCGGGGCAAGTTATCCTTTTCATGTACTTCATAGATGCGACCAACTGCTGAGACTGCATCATGAGGACGGAGAGAAGCAGATAGCTGGCAGCTTGAGCAGTCATCAACAAGCTTCTTTGAAGTATCCACATCTTTGCTGCAAGACAACAGAGTTTTCAGCATAAAGTGTGATGTGTAACCATAATCATGGGGAATGGCTGAAGAAATGGTTGGTACCAACATGTACATTTCAATTCCAAATGGGTAATTAAGAAAGAAGCAAGCCCTTTGATAAGCTATTTGTAGCAACAGCAGCAAGCCATAAAGAATCGCGAAGTCATAAGTTGTAACCATCCCATGACACGAAACATTAAGTTCATACGAATTTGTTAAATTGCTCACTAAACAAAATATATAAAAATTCAGGATGGGACTGATAGTTTGAACCCAACCTGTTATCTCAGTGATAAATCACTAATCATTCAGCTAAGCTACATTTTCCATTTTTTTAAAAATGGTATGAAGTCAATTAGATGATTCAGGCCAAATCTCTCATGGTAGAAATAAATAGTTCCTAGTGGTTCTCAGATAACAGCAACATAAGCAGGTAAACAAAAGCTAAGCCTAACCTTAGAGATTGCATAATGCTCTTCTGCTCACTGATGACTCCCTGATGCTCTTTTATCAGCTTCTCAAGATCCTTGCACCCACTTGAGCTCATAACATTGAATAAGTTATCCACCCTCTTCTTCAGCTCCAAGAAGTTTGCCTTCAGTTGCGACACCTTCATCTCAAACTGCTTCTGCGAGCTGAAGCACCCATCCGCCAATTTCCTCATGTCATTCTCCTTGAGAAGGTCCAGCAAGCACTGCCTCCCCTCACATTGCAGCGCTGGGTGCAGCCTAACAGCACGCAACCTCTGCAAATCTCTCTCAAAATTTGTGAGCAGCTCCATGTGTGCACGGTGCTGCTGCGAGAAGCACCGCACAAACTCTAAATACCGCTGCGAGACCTTCTTGAATGTGTGATCCAGGTTGCTCCGGGCTGTGTCCAGTGCTCGCTCCTGCACCTGCTGTTCCCGTAGCAGCCGCTTGCATAGCTCAAATTTCGTATCACTACATCGGTACACCGCATTGGCAACCTGAAAGTGGTACCTGAACCTGATTTCATAGGACACCAGCGCCTTCAACGCAGGGTCGGCAGACACCTCCACGGGCGGCGAGTCCTGCGGCCGAGGCGCCGGTGGAATTTTTGGCTCCGGGATGTAAACGGACTCGGGCGGCGGGGGCCGGGAGTCGGCCAGGAGGCGAGCCTTGTTGTAGAGGAAGACCTCGCGGTCGTCGCGCGGGAGCCTGTAGTAGGCGAGAGGGTGGGCGCCGTCGAGGGAGGTGTTGCCGCAGAGGAGGCGTTGGTCGCCGGGCGGGATGCCGCAGTAGCGCTCGATGGACTGCTGGATTGCCTCGACGAGCGTGTCGCCGAAGCACCTGATCTCCAAGCTGTGGCCGTTCTCCGCCACGTGCACCAGCAGATTCTGCCCCAGCGGCACCGCCACCGCCTCCTCCTCCGCGCCGCTGCCCGTCACCGCCGACCCGGAGCTCATCTTCCCCGCAATTCAACTCCAACAATTTGGCCCCTTTTTTTGTTTCCCTCCCTTCCCTGTTTGGCTTCACGCAGTTCGGATTAAATCTACAGTCCCAACATACCACCAAACGAAGCAACCACCGGACGCGCACAGTTCAACACGAAACACCAAACTCTTCACCTCTCCAGCAGGACAGCCTCCGTCCGTCCAAGAAGAAGACGAGCCAGCGCCCGCCCGCCCGCCCAATCGCAGAAAGCTGCGGCCTTCCCTCCCACGCCTCCGATCAGACGCACCCAATCCTTATCTCCCCAACAGGAGCCGCCGAAAGGCGGCGGCTTTCTTGGAATTCCGGCGAGGAACGAGGACTCCGAGGCCGGGACCGACGTCTCTTGGCCCAATTCACCCCGGTTCACCCCGCCCGCACGGATTCGGGCGAGGAGAAGTTTGGGATTTCTTGATTAACAGATGGAAGCGACCTCCGGGGAGCAATCCAACTCCTCCGACCACGTCTAGGTTTGATTCGGTCGCGGAGGGGGCTGGAGCGGAAATCAAGGGGCCGCGATGGGATTTATCTACTGCTCCGTGTGGGAGGGGAGATTGACGAGCAGTAGCGTTAGCATCAGGGAGACGAGGAGATGAGGGAGAGGAAGACGAGGACGGAGAGGGGAGAAAGAACAAAAAGGAAAATAAAGGGGGTGAATAGAAAAGTGGACAAAGCTACCGTCTGGACTCCGGAGATGGAGTATAATAATAATAGTGCGAGAATTTTTTAGAGTGGTCCTTATAGATTCCCAAATTGACGTGGCGTGAATTATTGGAGAAGGGTTGGCTTTGCTTCCGCCGGAAGAGTGGCGGTGTGGGGAATGGATGTACCAAGCTATACAACCATGGCTGTGTTCATCCGGTGGCTTTTTTTTTGGGACGAGGCAGGCGCGTGAAACACGAACTCTCTGGATTATTATAATGTAAAAATGATTTTGTCATATGATACAATCATACAACTCGATAGGGTAGGTAAGTTTGATATAAAAAATTATAACTAATTAAATTTTATGATGATAGTAGTATGGCTTGTTTTATTCTCCTCCACAGGCTTATGTAGCATTGTGGTCATTATATAATTTTATTAGTAATAAAATTATACCTTCAAATTCAAATAATATCACTTATATACTAACTTGAATATTTATAATACCCTAAAAATTGCTAAATTAGATGCACATTTTTACGAATATTGTTTTAAATTGATTTTGCACTGCAGTATCATGTCAAGTGTTGTTAAGAAAAGAATGATTTTGCAATATATTTTCCACTATAGGTGGTTCCTTCCTACGATGCAAAATGGATATTGATAGCCACCGGGGAAATCGATTGAAAACATGTGCCCCATGCATAATTAAGTTGGAGATAAGTTATTCCAACTACATACATCTTTCCAATTTTTGGGTCTAAACAAAACCATAATGTTTGGAATAGTTAAGCGAGCCAAACAATTAATCCATACATACTGCCTAGAAGAAGTCCATCTTATTACCGATCGATGCATAATCTTTAGCTAGCGTAGACGAAGATGGCCTGCAGGAGAAAAATATCATATGCAGTCGCATTTCTATGTATTCATTTCTCAGGTTGAATTGTTGCTGTTACTGTTTCTGTGGATCCTGACAGCTGAAACCTGAAACATTTTGTTCCAACACGGTGCTAGTGCGACACACTAAGGCCCCGTTTTCTTCCACTGACTTATTTTTAGCACCCGTCACATCAAATGTTTAGATACTAATTAGGAGTATTAAACGTAGACTATTTACAAAACCCATTCCATAAGACGAATCTAAACGGCGAGACGAATCTATTAAGCCTAATTAGTCCATGATTGACAATGTGTGCTACAGTAAACA
>NC_028450.1:5951630-5992472 GCF_000263155.2 Setaria italica | reverse complement strand
AGCTATTATGTAAATTATTTTTGATAGCTAGTTATTTTGTGTGAGTGAAGTAAAACGACCCCTAAGGTTCCTATCTCACACACACACACACACACACGCCCTCATAGAGGGTGCATGGATATATACAGATATCATCCGAATATCCTGTCCCAGTCGTACATACATATATATATATATATATATATATATATATATATATATATATATATATATATATATATATATATATATATATATATATATATATATATATATATATATATATGGCACAGTTTGTTATTTTTAATCTTATTAGTAGAAGGCTTGCTCTGAAGTTTACACAAACTGCACCATATTCCACAAATTTCTTGCGTACTAAACAAACCTTAGTTTATGGCATATGCCAATGCAACATAACAAAAACTTGATTGAAATCGAATACAAGGGATATGGGTACCCACGGGTCCCCACCGACTGGACATTGGTCAGCCTGATAAGTGGGGCCCGCCCACTCGTGGTGTGCAAGGCAAGGCATGAAGACGCGTGGAGTACAAGCTTAGAGGCTGGGCGAACGGATTCTGCTCAGATATCACGAGATACACGTTGTAGTCCGACTTAGATTGTTTTCCATGTAACAATCGACTAGAATTAGCTCTTATCCAACTTGTAACCCTAGGTCATCACCCTATATAAGGCGGCCAGGGACACCCCCGAGGGTAACTCAATCCAACGCATCTCATACCAGCAATATAATCAATCGAAACACAAGACGTAGGGTATTACTCTCCGGAGGTCCGAACCTGTCTAAAATCCTGCGCCTCTGTGTTACCATTCGAGTTCTTATCTTACAATCTCTCCCGCCTACAAATCTACCACTTGGACACCCCCTAGGTGGACTGTCGGTCACTAAATCCGACATAATCATATCAATTATCAAAGCACTACTTCTCGGTGGATCGTCGACACTTGTTCGCTAATGTAGTTGACTACTAGTGGCTTCCTAATCCTAGCTAGGATAAACAACGGCGTGCAGAGCGCGGGCTGGGGAATCATTCCGTTTCTAGACAGCATCCATGTCAAAACCAGCAGCTCCCTTTCACCAATCCAGCAAGCAAGGATAGAGATCTTCTGCGGAGGACCATGGGCTGCGCAGCCCTCGCATGGGGTTGATCTGACGATCCAAGCCCAGACCAGAGGGTACCTTGCAAGAATGCAGCAACCAAAGGGTATCTGCCACTACAAGCAAAGAAAACCAAAGAGTTGAGCTAGTTGACAGTGAAGTGCAGGTGCCTATCGTTGTTGCTATCAACGCCATGCAATGCTTCGCCGTACACGGACGAGCGGCAGCCCTCACATGGATCACATCCATCGCCTAGCTCCGGTCCCTTTCCAGCTCTCTACATACGAAACCCAATCTATCCACCCGCCAGAACCGAGCCGCAATGAACCACCTGCTTTGTGAATCGTGATCGTGTGCTATACCGTACATCCATGACACTCCGGGTACCAGGAGACACGACAGGGAAGCATACATCCTCGTAGCAGTAGCCCCACAGCCACGCAGGTGGTGGCACCGCTCGGAGACAGGGACACGACGTGCTCCGAGACATCCTAGGTTGATATTAGAAGTATTAAATATAGATTAATTACAAAACTAATTGGATAAATTAGGCTTAATAGATTCGTCTCGCGAATTAGCCACGGCTTATACGATTAGTTTTATAATTAGTTCACGTTTACTCCTTCTAAAAATTAGTCCATGTATTCAAACACCTCCTATATTCACGCGCCATAAAAATTATCGATGCGCGTGTGATGCTTAGACCTTGAAATAAGTGTGGGAGGTTGTGAGTGTTTGCATATGTACTTTGTTTATAAAAAAATAATTAAAGCTAACCTTTAGTAATATTATTGCATTTCAAGAGATCGAGTCTGTGGTCACGATGGATGCATGTAGAAATTAAAGATCAAGACTTACATGGCATCATCACATGACTTATCTAACGTTTTTTATAAGAATGTTTGCCACTCGTATATGTATATAATAAGCACCTGCCTTGATGTAAAGAGTTGAGAGAATTCTTGTTACACTATAATGAGCCCTATAAGACCAAACCACCCAGACGAATTTAGCAGGCTAACTACTCCTCGATAATTCACTAAGGGGCTTAGAGGTGAAAAAATAGTTGTTCCTTATTCACTTTCCGCTCAGCAGAATCACTTCTCATAGTGAATTAGAATTACGAGGACCTGTGTCAAATAGACCCTCGTGTACAAATTCCATAGAGCTTTATATCTGTATACAGCTTCGGCTGGATGCTAGCTCGTCAAGTGGGCTCGTGGCGACGTCAGATCTCTGCTTAGGACGTATTTGACGCGGAACACAATAATAGACTGAACTAAAGTTTTGGGCCAATTTTTCTCCAATCACGCTGCCATATTTGCTATAGCCTATAGGAGTATTTTGATTTTTGATTGAACCGGAAAATAAAAAAGAGCACTCGGCTGCCTTCGGCCCAGAAGTCCAGAACGGCCCCGACCCCCGAGTGCGCGTTTGGTTTAGGGTCTCGGCCTTTCCTCCGCTGCTTTCCTATTCCCTTCCCCGTCCGCTCCACACCACTCTCGGTCTCGCGGTCCCGGCCTTTGCGGCTAGTCGGCGACGACAAGGGCGAGCGGCCACCCTCGGCCCTGGTCTTCGTCGGGCGCTTCGCCGCCGACAAGAATCAGACAGGTATGCCCTCCTATCCCCTTCCCTTCCCTTCATTTCCTGCGGTGCGAAATCGAACACCCTAAACCCTGGTGTATGCTATTTGTGTTCAGATCTGACCATGTATTCGCCTGCTGTAAACTTCGATTTTTGTTCTTCTGCAAAAATTGTCCTATGCTGCGTCCGCTCCTGATTGTGTAATAGTGTCCAGATGAGTTCGAAGAAGGTTCCGTACCACAAGCACCGAGAGGCTGAGGAGGCGAGGAAGAAGGTTAGGGTTCAATCCTTTTTAACCCTTTCATGTGACACTACAGCTTTACCTTCCCCCCCTTGTACTGCGTGTTCATGTTTTTATTTTGACTGCATCGATATGTGAAGAGGGAGGAAGATGAAGCGGCACGCGTATATGCGGAATTTGTCGAGTCATTCAAGGGTGATAGCTCATCTGGGGCTAAGTTTGTCCGAGGTGGTGTGATCGACCCCAATGCTAAGCTGAAGGCCGATCCTGAAGGTTAGTGGCAGGGGTTTCGGTTTTGATTATTTACTCTTTGGTACCCTTTCCGCTTCGTAGTTTCTCTACCTTCCAAGATGGATATATGCATTGTTTCTTTTATTGCTCCAATTGATCAAGAGATCGGCCTTTTTTATTCATTCGGCAATGGCAGGTGGAAAATCCAAAGATGGGGGGTCTGTTCCAAAGAAGGGCAGTAGGTAAACGGCAAAAATACTTGATTTCTAGAAGATGGTATTGGTATCCTGTGGTACCGCTGCTACATCTTTAGATGGTCATGCGGCCAATATAACCAGAATTCAGAGACTTGACCTAGTTGTGATTACCTTATGCTATATACTGTGGCGCATAGCTCTCTCTTTGTTACAATTATGCTTCTTGTAATAACTTAAAAATTGTTACCAAGTACTGAGTGGAGTTGAAAACAGTGATAAGGTAGTATGAAGAAGAAAATAGTTTGGCTGGACTTATTCGACCACACCATCTTGTTCCATGACTAGTGTTTGCATTTATGCTGTAGCTTCAACTACAGTTAGCTGATGGAGCAATTCATTCTAAGCTCATGATTACACTAGTTCATGTCTTGCCTTTGTTCTATAGTCATGTTTGTTTATGATGTTAGCACGTCTGTAGCGGTCCACAATGCATCATCCCTCGTGCTTCCAGGCCTTATACAACAGTGGGCTATAATGTCTAATGTCATGAATATATACTAGTCACCTAACTCAATGAGGGATACCACAAATCTGCTGTTGTGTGTGTTTGGTAGTTGTTCATTGCCCCCTTGGGTATGATATGTTCGGTTATCATATCTATGTAGATGGTATTAGGATATTGGGTTGACCGGTTGAGTATGGAGAGAGTACTCATGTTGGATCTAGGCAAGTGTAATTAGTTATGTGGTAGTTGGATACATAGGTAATGACGGTTTCTGTATATTTGGATGTGTTCTTATGAGAACTTTGAAGTTTATCATACCTTATGGTAGTAGTTATAGCTCCACACGTCAGTAATGCTAATTTTTAGTTCCAGAGTTTTCAGCCACTTGGAATCTTCTAATTTACATGTCTACTCCTCGTACCTTTTGCACTCTTCTCGGTACCCAGGCTAGATTGAATTGAAAATTTCATGTGCTTGTGATTAAATCCTTGTAGCCTGGAAGCATAAGCTTTAGGATCAATTATACTTTTCAATACAAAGTATTTTTTCTTCAAGCTTGCTGGGGAATCCAAAATTCAATTGTGTGCTTGTGCATCATTGCATTAACAGGAATTTGAGTATATAATAGGCCAAAGGAGTGGATGTTGAAATTTTAGTAGTTGAAGTGAGAATACCTGAAATACCATCATACCTTCAACTCCTTGCCTCTGTTCTCATAAGCCATATCACTTCTGTTTATATATGATATGCATGCGATCTAACTTGTGAGCACCATAGATACCTTATACATAGCATCCTTTTCTCCAGGTATGTTCCGTCCTTCTTGCCACCATCATTTTCAAAAGAGCCTGAGAAGAAGGTTAGGACACTTCCAATATTCTTATGATTTACTTCAGTCAATCTGTATAGTTCCTTTGGTGAAAATTTATCTTGACGTGCAGAAGGAAGAGGAGAGGCCAAAGGAAAAAGGAAAGCCACGCGTAATAGATAAGTTCCTGGAGGAACTTAAGTTTGAGCAAGAGCAACGAGAAAAGCGTAATCAGGACCGAGACCACCGGCGTGATCGTCATAGCGATAGCTCCATGGTAGGTCCTTATATGTGTAATCAATATTTTATTTCATTCCACGCTTCCACCAGAGGATTGTATGGAGTAATCAATATTTTGTTTGGATTGTGGGAATATTATGTGTCAAATTACTAGGATGTAGAATACCAATATTTTCAACTCCTTTGCAGCTTATTTGAACTGTTCTCAAACTCATATCCAGCTCATAGAAATTTATGTGATTGATTTGCAGCTTCTCTATAAATATTATTAGTTTCTCCTTATGTTTGCTGCATTGATAGCTGAAATTGTTTTGTGCAGCCCTCTAGCCGGTTTGATGAACTACCAGATGAATTTGATCCGACTGGAAGATTTCCAGGATCATTTGATGATGGTGATCCTCAAACCACAAACTTATATGTCGGCAATCTATCACCAAAGGTTGCTTTCTGCGCTGCACATGTTCCATCAAACTTATATGCATTATCTAGTTAGCTACCCTGGTGCATTACATGCTATGATTTCAGGTCGATGAGAATTTTCTTTTAAGGACCTTTGGTCGGTTTGGACCGATTGCTAGTGTCAAGATTATGTGGCCTAGAACAGAAGAGGAACGCAGAAGGCAAAGAAATTGTGGTTTTGTTGCCTTTATGAATAGAGCAGATGGACAGGCAGCAAAGGATGAAATGCAAGGTTAGTGTGCACATCCATGTAGTGGTAGCCCATAGGGATCGTGTTTGTTCGTTGTTTATGGGAACTTGAAATGCTATTTTTTTGGATGCTATTCTTACTTTCAGCTTATTTCAATGTTTATTTCAGGTGTTATTGTGTATGACTATGAACTGAAGATTGGATGGGGTAAATCTGTTGCTCTTCCATCACAGGCGTTGCCTGCTCCTCCCCCAGGACACATGGCAATCAGAAATAAAGAGGTCGCTCTTTTTTGTCCTTTCATGCCGTATTAAAATCTGTGTTCATCTGACTTCTTTTTTTTCTCATGATACATTTGTAAGTTTTAATAGAATGTAACGTTTTTGGTATTGCACACAGGATTTGGCATTGATGATCTTTTTTTTCTTTGTTTTATACAGGGTGGTTCAGTTATACTTTCTGGTCCTGGCGGCCCTGCTATTGCATCTGTTACACCACAGACCTCAGAGCTGGTAGGGGAACTTGTGCATAATCCCTTATATTTTCTAGGATCCCATTTTTTTAATCCTGCAGTAGTACTATACGCACTTGTTCTCTCTAGTAATCTGTGTTCTCTTTCGGCCATATTTTTTTAATCCTGCAGTAGTGCTATATGCACTTGTTCGTTCCAGTGATTTATGTTCTTTTTCTTTCTCTCTCTCTTCTTTTTGTTTTTATGAGTGCCGTGATCTTGCTATCTAGGTCATCCTGTCACTGTAAAAGAATTACCATTGAAAGCTCTCCTGTGTTTTGCTTTGAGTTAAAATGTGAAGGATGGATATTTCATACTTCATAATGTGGAAGCCAAAATACTTGATTGCTTTGAATCGTGTAGACCAGGGAAATTTGATTACTTATATTGTTGTGAACAACGTAATATTGATATTTTTAAGTGTCCTCATTTTGCACACCAGTTCCAGTGTGCAGATATAATTTCTGGTCATGTTGTTCGTTACTTCTCGTGTAGGCAGATCCAATACTTTTTTTTTTCTAGACTAGAAGAGATATTGGCAGTTGACCACTTGCATATCCTGTGATTTTGCATTATATTAAATGATTGATTAGCTGTATAAGTAAATGATTTGGTAGCTTCAATTTACATTGTGGATTCACCTGACTTGATAGGTCCTTACACCAAATGTTCCTGATATTGTGGTTGCTCCACCGGATGATGGACGTCTTCGGCACGTGATTGACACAATGGCTCTGCACGTACTTGATGGTGGATGTGCTTTTGAACAAGCTGTAATGGAGAGAGGGCGAGGAAATCCTTTATTCGATTTCTTGTTCGATCTTAAATCTAAAGAGCACACATACTATGTTTGGAGGCTATACTCCTTTGCTCAGGTACTTGCTGCTGTCTATATTTCATCAAAATTCTAAATTTACATCTCTATTCTCTAACTATAGAATAGTGTTGTCCTTTTTGTTTATCATATTTACTGTTCTTAGTTGGAAGTCAAACGAGTAAAACATAAGCTCGAGTTTTTCTACCAAAGATAGCAGCAAGCAAGGCTTGTCATCCATTGCATAAGTTGTGCAAGAACTTGTTAAATTGTCAAATGAACATTACTTATTTAGTTTCTTGGAACGTTTGGGAATATGTTTTTCCTTGCTCCACAGAACTTTTCATCTATCACTGTATCATGGCTGGAACATACCTTTTTGAGAACTGGATCACAATTTATTACATCCATAAAATTTCAAGTAACTATGAACAGATTTCTGATAAGAGTGCTAACAGCTTGTGATGTTGTAACATAGGGTGATACTTTACAACGATGGAGAACAGAACCATACATAATGATCACAGGAAGTGGAAGGTAATATCGTTGTGCAGTAATAATGGTATTTAATAAGGCCAATGCGCATGGAATTTGGAATCTGTGCTTTGACTTTCTTGTGACAAAATATAATATGCAATGTGCTATTTCAGATGGGTTCCACCTCCCTTGTCATCCAACAGAAGCCCTGAACGTGAAAAGGAATCTACATTTGCTGCTGGTAGAAGCAGGGTAAGTGTTTGTTAGACCTAGTCAGTTTTCTTTGCACCTTTTGATGTAGCATAATTAGTTGTTCTATTTATCTCAATAAAATAAAATAAAATAAATAAATGGTTTACAAGGCTAATTTGCCGTTTCCCCTTCTTCAGCGTGTTGAAGTGGAGCGTACATTGACTGACTCACAGCGTGATGAATTTGAGGACATGCTACGTTCGTTGTCATTGGAGAGGAGTCAAATAAAAGAGGCCATGGGATTTGCCTTGGATAATGCTGATGCAGCTGGGGAGGTACAGCCTACCTTCTAATTTGATCTTCCTTTTCTTTTTTTCCCATTGCTTACACAGTACTGTTACTTTTTTTTAAATGTGCACCTACATAGAGATAAGTTAGCAGCTAGTTACGTGTCCACAACAATGGGTTTATGTATTTAACAGATTTGTTTTGTGGTCATGGTCTTGACTGTCTATTTGAAGGACAACCCTTGTGATGGCTGATAAGATTTATCTTTAAAACAGAAATGGGTAAAAATTGGTGACATGTACAGTATATTTATACACTGATTGCTGGCAACATTTAAAATGTTCACTGATTGATGAAATGCAATCTTTGCCCCTTCACTAATGTATCTTATATTTAATTTGGTTCCTGTTCTGTTACATGGCATGGTTTAGGTGATCATATTGACTATTGGGACCTGGTTTTGCTTGTAGATTTTATCTTTGCAGTTAAGTTTAATTGTCGTTATAATCTTGTAATTCAAGCAATGTACTGTATTCTGGTGTTTTAGACTTCTCTTATCCAAATGATATCTCTTGTGTAGTTCTCATTGCATGAATACTCATTGGTTTATTGTATTTCAGATTGTTGAGGTTCTTACAGAATCCTTGACACTCAAGGAGACACCTATTCCAACCAAGGTTGCTCGGCTTATGCTAGTGTCCGACATCCTTCACAACAGTAGTGCTCCTGTGAAGAATGCATCTGCATTCCGAACAAAGTTCGAAGCTTCTCTGCCAGATGTTATGGAGAGCTTCAATGACTTGTACCGCAGTATCACTGGAAGGATTACTGCTGAAGCTCTGAAGGTGATTTATATTGTGCCATTTCTTGAATACTTGAATTTATTTTTGTCCTTGATGTTCTTACATGATTGCTTGAATTTATTACTGTTTTGCAGGAGAGGGTTATGAAAGTTCTGCAAGTGTGGGCAGACTGGTTCTTGTTTTCTGATGCATTTCTGAATGGACTGAGGGCTACTTTCCTTAGATCAGGCAACTCAGGTGTTGTTCCATTTCACTCGCTATGCGGTGATGCACCTGAAATTGAAAAGAAAGGTAGCTCTGAGGATGGAAATGATGGATTTAAGCTTAATGAAGATGGTGCCTTGGCTACAGGAAAAGCAGCAGCAACAAAGGAGCTATTAGGGCTTCCACTAGCTGAACTTGAGCGCCGTTGTAGACATAATGGCCTCTCACTATCTGGTGGTAAAGAGATGATGGTTGCCAGGTTGCTTAACTTGGAAGAGGCTGAGAAGGAACGAGTATATGAGAAAGATGTTGACATGAAACATGCGCAAGGGGAACAGCATAAAATTGGAAGAGAGGACAGCGGTTTTAATGCCCGTAGTGCATCAAGATTTGGAGAAACTCCTAATGGTGATGAATTAGATGTCTCCCGGAACAGTATGGGAGCTGGCAATGGGCGCACTAGAGAGTCTGCTTCTGCTGAACTTGAATCATTTCCAAGCAAGAAGCCAAAATATGATCCTGTTTTACCAGCTTCTAAATGGAGTCGAGAGGATGACATTGACGATGATGAAGATAGAAAAGGTGGTCGAGGCTTGGGATTAAGCTATTCATCTGGAAGTGATGCTGGTGAGCTAGGAAATGCCGATACATCAGAAGTTAGTACTGATCATGCAAGTCATCATCAAGAAACGATTGTTGATGAAGAGCATAGGTACGTATCCTTCATGTTCAATCTTCTTACCATTTCCTTACTATTTCTTATATGAGTGTTAACCAAGCACATGTTTTCCCTGATAATACAGGCAGAAGTTAAGGCAGATTGAGATTTCTGTCATGCAGTACCGTGAATCTCTTGAAGAGCAGGGTTTGCGCAACATGGATGAGATTGAGAAGAAGGTTGCCAGCCATCGGAAGCGTCTTCAGTCCGAATATGGTTTATCCACTTCAACTGTTGGTGCAAACAGCAAGCGGTCTTCTGGTATGACGTATCCTGTTTTTTGACAATAGCATTTCTTTTTCATTAACACACATATTTTGTCTCTGAGATTTTTGCACTGTCATTATTAGTTCATGCGGTAACATTGACCCATGTTGTACCCCCTCACACTTCTTTCAGTGTACAACCTCCCCTGTTTTCTCTGCTACGTATCTTATATAAATGGTATCTAATTTTGCAGAAAGAACATCATTGGAGCGGAAAGAGAAGCACGACGATGCACATGATTATGCTAGGAAGCGGCGTCGGAGCCAGAGTAGTAGCCGCAGCCCTCCAAGGAAGTCACAGGAGAGGGACCGAGAGCACAACCGCGGCAGAGATCGATCCCATGGCAATGATGCCGGTAGGGACAGAGCACGTGAGAAAAGCACGAGCCGAGGGCGCGATGACCACTACGACAGGAGCCGAGACAGGGAGAAGGACAGGAGAAAGGGAAGGTGACCGATACCCGAAGTCCCTGTCACCATTCATCATTTGCCTGAGAACAAGGACCCCGGAGCAAGGTAACATTCGAGCTTACATCAGTTAAACATCTGCCGCGCCACGGCAGGTTTCCTGGCCTGCTCCGCGCCTTAGAGAACCTGTCTGCAAGCGGAGTTTTGAGGATTAAGGTGATGTTTTTGTAGACACGATCTGTTTGTAATAGGTAATTTTGCGGATAAGATGAACCCGATGTGCAGTTTATGCCAAAGCCAATGTTGAATACACCAAGAATTATTTCATTGGACATCCGCGGGACCCTACCAGGTAGGGTTGTACGTGGATCTTGCACAGCATCTTTGGTGAATGTCGGCGCATTCACTGAAAGTGAAGGCTAAGGTGCTCACGTCACGTTTGCGTCTGAAATCCTGCACGACTCGTCGACTCTGCAGGCGAATGTGTTGCTTTTATCTTGTCGGAGCATGTGAGCACGTGTTACTACTTGTCTATGCATGTTTTTTTTATACTGTCTATGCATGCTTTTGACACATGCTTAAACGCTGACGCTACTGTGGGAACATGCTTTTTCATACGTGGTGGATCCGAAGTTGGAGAATATTGCAACTAGGGAGAATCCGACGTTCTTGAATTTTTGAATGCCAGCTGATCTAGTGGGTGATTCGGAGTGGGAAAATGGGTTCTCCATGCAGATGACGAAGAGGGATAGATGGGTGGAGGAAGAAGGGCCAAGCGTGCAAACAACTGGGCCTTGCTTTTGCCTCTCCTCCACCAAATGGTCTCTTGGGCGAGACGTGGATGAGTCGGAGCTAGGCATTGAGCCGGCAAAGACCTTGACAAGGGTCTCTCGCGCCTGCTTGATTCGGGCATTCGCTGCTGCGGCAGAGGTGGAACATGGCTGTAGGGCTACGGAAGAAGATAGGAACGAAAAGCTGCAACAGAGTACACAAGTATTGTCCGTGTATTGCAACGTTTGACATCGAATAGGCTACATATTTCCTTTTTAATTAGTAAAGTTTGTCAATATTTACATGCCTCTACTACTATGCATTGGTCATATTTAAAAGAACTCAGTAGATACTGACTAAAATTTAGAAGATCACCATCCATCCATTCTTATAGTTATAGGTGCCTTTTCTAGATGATGATTGGACATCACCTACAGCTCTGTGATTTATGCAAGATTTAGAGTCCGTAGAATAAAATAAAGTGGTTTACACCTAGCTAGCTGTTCAATTCTAAAATAATATAAAACTATACCTAACTAAAAACCCTTAATATTCCCATAGCTCCGATTCCAAGATACCGCCAACATACTTACATACACATCCACACTAGTGAAGAACTGTTTCATCGAAGGAGCCACCCTAAATGTGCAATTCAATGTAGAGATAAATCTTGTTAGTAAGCAGTTAGATAATCAAATGGGGTGTTTGGGAGGAGGGGGCTAAACTTTAGCCCTGTCACATCGGATGTTCGGATACTAATTAGGAGGACTAAACATAAGCTAATTACAAAACTAATTGCAGAACCCCTAGGCTAAATCGCGAGACGAATCTATTAAGCCTAATTAGTCCATCATTAGTGAATGGTTACTGTAGCACCACATTGTCAAATTATGGACTAATTAGACTTAATAGATTCGTCTCGCGATTTAGCCTAGGGGTTGTGTAATTAGTTTTATAATTAGTCTAGGTTTAATACTCCTAATTAGTGTCAAATATTGATGTGATGGGGGTTTTAACCCCCTCCTCCCCAACAAGTGATCCGATAGATGAGGGAGAGATGCTACCAGCTTCTGGACGTCAGATCCTATGCTACCAGAAGTAGCTGACGCGTCAGCAAGCACGCGCCAACACGAGCACGAAACGTGTGCGTGGTGCCGGTACCGGTGCGTGCCCAGACCCGGAACGATCTGACGCAGTGATCATTAGCAGCAACAGCGACCTGCTTGGCTGCTTGCTTTCGGCACATGAGGCAAACGGGCTGTTTCTTTTTTTTTTTAACAAAGCCCAAAAGCAGCTTTACCTTGTGTGATGGATGAAGGATTTGTGTGATGGATGAAGGATGAGCAACCTCCGATCTGATCTCACCTACCGTGGCAACTGGCAAGTTCAACCCTAGTCCTATCTTTTTCCTCTCCTTTTCTAGAGCTTGGACCCCTCCCCAGTTCAGGACAGAGAAAGCGAGGGGAAAAAATTTTGACCCGATGAGATGAACCCGCCCGCCTTCGGACAGTGACGAGGTTAGCAGGAATTTTGATAAAACCATTCGAGGACCAGCTAAGTCAGCTGAAAAGCTGAAACGACTGATTTGTTATGAGAGAAAAATACTGTTCGATGGCTGATAAGCTAGCTGACAAGCTGAAGCGAACAGAGCCGACTCAATTTTCAAACCAAGTCGAGAAAAAAAAACAGCAGTCGTTTTTTAAAGGATCCCAGTATCCCATGGTCGATCGTCAGTTCCTCACCAGGCCGTTGAACTGTTGAAGTAGCTCTTGTCAACCTCACTCAACCAGGATGGATGGCACCCGTGCATGCAGTGCACGTAGCAGTAACCCCATGCGAGTCCAGGTGACGAGTGACCGTGGAGCCGCCAGTGCCAGGGTCCCAGTGAGAGCAACACCCGGATGGAAATGGAATCATGGATGCCATGCCGCATTGAAACAATATCCCCAGCGGCAACGAGGTCACCAGTGGCAGTGAGAGACAGTGACCAGCGGCGCGGCCCTCCGCGATCCGAAAGGCCACTGCCCTCTTGTGTGTGGCGCCCCGGTCCCCTGATCCCGGGCTCCCGGCTCCGGATCAGAGAAGCTCCTGCCCCGTGAATGAATTCTTTCATTCTCCGGCCGGATCTGAATCTTCTTTTTCCCTGCGTTTGCTGCCAACGGAAAACGAGCTGCTTTCCGTTAAAATTCCCGCAAAAACCTCGTGAAATTCGGCCAAAAGCCAGGAGCGCGAAGAACGCGTTGCTCTGGGGGCTCTGGCATCCCCTGACAGGTGGGCCACCACGCCGGCGGCGGCCCCGCGGGGCAGTGGGGTTCGAGTGTTTGACTGCCACCACTGCCAGGCTACCAGTAGCAGTGCAGCGCATCTGATCCCCTCTTCTCCGTCGTCACTCGTGGCATCCACCCATCTCAGGCAGGCAGCATTCTCTCGCTTTCCTTTCTCCTCTTCTCCTCCTCTCCTCCTCCCGCATCCTCCTCTGTTCGTTCCGATCGCCGCCGTTCTCCCCGTGAGAGGCCGTTGAGCCACCCCCGCCCGATGCGGCGGCCGGCGCTTCGAGTGACGAGTTGACGGGTCCAGTGGCGGCGGGATCTTGCCGCCAGCGGCAGCGGCACTCGGCCGACGCAGGTGAGACAGGCAGTGGCCTGACCTTCTTTATTTATTTTTATATATATTTCCTGCAAGAGTAGAATAATTTCCCAGTTAGGCGAGTCTGTTGTGTTGTTGAGCGGAAAAGAGAAATGCCATTGCTTCAGAAATTCCCATGCCAATTTCATGAAGAAAGGATCTTTTCTAAACGGCCGCGATTTTTTTTTGTTATTCACTTTCTTCCTTCCGAAAGCTTTGTACCCTGGGATCTTTTCTTGTCAGCGTTGATTCTGGGAGGCGCGGGGGTGGTTTGGTTTTGTCGCAGTCCGATCTTACAGTTCCTGAAGGAGTCAGTCGGCTGGGTGTGCCCTTTCTTTCCCACCCTTAATTGAGATGCGCCTAGAAGTGGTACCGATAATTGAATTGAATACGATGGAATCTGTTAGGAATATCTTGTGCGTTTATCCAGTCCAAACGAACCATTTTCTTGTTTCTGTAATGCTAAGTTTGTTGCATTTCGACCGAACAAACGATGATTGGCTATATTTATCAAAAATAAGCTTGTCTCGTTTATATTAGGAGCACCCGCCGGGTGGTGGGGCTCCGAGCTCTCACCTAACTCTGGGTTTAAGGAAAAGCAGCTGCGGTGGTGGAGTCATCGCCCACGGTTTGATGTTGTCATCGCCCATCATTTCAATTATAGGATATATTTTATTATTCGTCACTACTCCTTTTTCCTTTTTTTTTTGGGAAAAAAGAAAGGCTGTTTGTGTCTTATGAAGCAATTCGTCATGTCATTCACGCTGATAATTGTGGATGGTGGTTGGCCAAAGTGTACTAGTTTATCACATTTTATGGTACCCTGGGGGGTTAGGCTGGTTCCGTTCCTGTGCAGGTGTACCTGGGTTTGGGTTTTTCAATTGTCCTTTTCCGATTGCTGACTGTGCAATTATTGCTTTTCTTATATGAAGGGGTTTGAACTGTGCTGATTATACCTGTGGGGAGTGGGGACCGTATCCTATGTCCTCCCTGGAAGTAAATGGCACCTCCCTAAATTTATTAGGTCCTTTATTCAGATATCTTTGTCATGTTACATCTGCATTAGTCATCCTAGTTCCTACCAATGCATATTGTCATGTTAATGTGGTATTTTGGGTGGTCGCGTTCTTTGCTGTTTGGTTTATTCTGGTGATTCGCCTATTTATGTTGTTCAAATGCCTTTTGAGTTCATTGGACGAGTTATACTTTAGTTTTACTCTTGACGATCAGAGGCTGGCTCTTCTCATGTTGATGCCTTTTGGTTGGAGCTTTGCAGTGTAAGAATTACTAATTACTGAGAACTTGAACTGAATTTTCGTTGATGCAGGACTTCGTGAGTACACTGGTCTAACTTGTCAAGTTCTTGACGTTGCCTGATTAATTCCTGGTATGCCATTGTTCTGTTAAGTTTACTTTTGTTAATGACCATAGATTTCTTTCGTTATGATTGATCTTCTAATCTACAGCTTGTAAGTATGGGAATTTACCTCAGTACTCCAAAAACCGATAAGCTATCTGAAAACGGGGAAAATGATAGGCTTAAATTTGGTCTTTCGTCTATGCAAGGATGGCGTGCAAGCATGGAAGATGCTGTGAGTTTCCTCTATTATCATCTTTTCACATTTTATTTGCATGGCGGCTGTAGTTTATCCTCCTCACTGAAGGCTGGTAGAAAAACATTTTAGAATACTGTTGGGGGGAAATATTAACGACCTCTTTGTACTCCTTAAACAATGGTCATAAGGGCCCGGGCCCACCTGCGGCGACAGTGACCTCCGCCGACTTGGCACGGACGGGAAATATTCCACTCCGCCTCGCCCGACCCATGGTCCTAGGGTCGGACGCGCCTGACCCCTCGCCGCAAGGCTCCGCCTCGCCCGACCCCTCGTCGCAAGGCTCAGCCTCGCCCGACCCCAGGCGCTAGGGCTCGGACGCATCCGGGCCCACAAGACAGGGCTTCGCCTCGCCCGAGGGCGGACGCGGACCAGCGGACGGGGGCGCGGATCTCGTGGGCCCCCACCGATCTTGCCATAAATGCGAACCATGGGGGGCGTACCCGGAATGCGGCTCTGACGCGCAGAAAGGCGCCCGCGCTTCTCGACGTGACCCGCCACAGTTGTCGGGCGGTACACTGTAGCCACAATCGCACGGGGCTACAGCTGCACCGTCCTGCCTCCGCTGTGATATTCGGCATAGGGCACTCATCGCCCACGCCGCCCAACAAAGGAGGATGCGCCGCCCGATCTCCCGCTCGGCCTGGTGGCAGGGGCGTGCAGCTGCGCCTCCCGGTTAGCGCGCTTGCAGAGGCCGATCGTCCACCACGATGTGCACAGTTGCGGCGGCCGGACATCATCATCATCATGCACGGCTACAACGGTCGGACACCGCGCATATCTCGCACGCCCGGCCACAACGGCCGACCGGAGGGTTGTCGATGGGGCCCAATGACAACCATCCCCCTCCGGTGGTCATGCTGACAGGAGACAGGGACCGGGAGGGAAGGCGGTGACTCCGGGGGCCCGGTCCTTCTCCCTGCGCTGCCCGGAGGGGAAGGCGGCGACTTCGGGGGCCCGGTCCTTCTCCCTGCGCTATTACTTCCCTATTTACTTTCTCCACTCCCCTTCGGTCCCTGCATCAATTGTAACTCCTGTGTCCTCCTTACGTTATGAAAGGAGGACCAGGAGGCCCGAGACAGGGACGGCTCTCTAGTGAACCAGTGCGCCCTCCAACTCACAACCCTTCCATACGAGCATCAGTGCACACCCACAGAGACTTGGGACCAGCTTCCCTCTCTCGCCTGTTTGTAACCTCTACTGCAAACTCTGCACGAGTAACACGAGCAGCTCCCCACACTGGACGTAGGGCTATTCCTGCCCGAACCAGTATAAACCCCGTGTCCTCTCGTGCAACCATCCGAGCCTTACGCGCATAGAAAACAAATTCACTTGCCGTAGTCTTGACTCGTAATTCTTGACAACGACAAATACTAACTCTGGGAGGTAGAATGAGTGACGTTTTATGGGCTACAGTTAATGCGGGCATGTGTTCAGTTTCACCCCCCGAAATAGATTAAGAGAGAATCAAAGAACCAAGCCATAATTTCTCATAGGTTGGAGGCATAGCCGTATTTTTACCAATTGTTAACCGATATTACTTGCTTTAACACAATGATTTTAATTAGTTCAGTGTCGCACTATATGCGTATTGCTATTTATTTGAAGGTGTGATCCTAGCAATTTCATCGGTCACGCCAGTTCTGTAATCGTTCGTTAATACAATGTTTGACATTCTGTGCAACCCTGCAGCATTCAGCATTGCTAGATCTTGATAGTGAGACAGCATTCTTTGGTGTTTTTGATGGTCATGGAGGTAAGCATCCTCACAAAGATCAGTGCTTTTCATGTTTCCTCATTATTTTACTCACGAGGGATGCTGCTATGCCAAGTATTTGTAGAGGCTTTTATTATCTCCTTAACATTGCGCCACCTAATAAAGTCTGCTTTACTCAGGAAGAGTGGTTGCCAAATTCTGTGCAAAATATCTGCACAGTCAAGTTCTCAAAACTGAAGCTTATTCAGCTGGTGACCTAGGCAGTGCTGTGCATAGAGCTTTCTTCAGGTATATTGTGAACCAGATGCCACATGAGATGAAAACCTTCAACATTTTATAGCATTACTGTCAGCATGATGATGATAATTTCTAATTATCTGGTCATGCTACTTCAGAATGGATGAAATGATGCGAGGACAGAGAGGTTGGCGAGAACTATCTGCACTTGGAGATAAGATAAACAAGTTTAGTGGTATGATAGAGGGGTTGATTTGGTCCCCAAGAGGCAGTGATTCGAATAATCAACAAGATGATTGGGCTTCTGAGGAGGTATATATACAACTTTCTACCGCCACTTTCACTTTTCTAAAATAGAAGTACAGATTATTTATTTTCTCACTGAGATATATATATTTTATCCGTTTCAGATTCTCAACTCCTTGTAAACTGTGTCAAATGTGAATTGCAATAACAGCTGCACTTTATGTTGGAGAGAGAAACCTATGCAAAGATCCCAAACACAAAAGACTCTGTTGTCAATAATTATGTACTATGACCTAATAATGAAAACTGAAATTCATTTTTTTGATATTCTGAAGTCCATGTGTTGTGATTATTTACGTTTGAGTTATGATATAAAGTTGATGGAATAGCTCACAGAGTTATTCTTTTATCAGGGACCTCACTCTGATTTTGCTGGGCCGACATGTGGGAGTACAGCATGTGTAGCACTAATAAGAAATAACCAACTTGTTGTGGCAAATGCTGGTGATTCACGGTGTGTTATTTCAAGGGCTGGAAAGGTATGCTACTCTTGCTCTTTCATTAGTTGGCAAAATGGATATCCTTGACTGCCTGAGTTTGTGTTCTATGTCTCATCTATGATAGGCATACAATCTTTCAAGGGACCACAAACCTGAGCTTGCAGTTGAGAGAGAAAGAATAATGAAGGCAGCAGGTTTCATCCATATGGGACGAGTAAATGGGAGTTTAAATTTGTCAAGAGCAATTGGTAAGCATTTTCTCGCACCTTTTTTTTTTTCAAAAAATATAGCGCACCTTGCTTTGTGCCTTAAGTATGCAAGTACCTCTTTATAGGTGATGTGGAATTTAAACAGAACAAATTTCTGCCTCCTGAGAAGCAAATTGTGACAGCAAATCCTGACATTAATGTTGTAAGCTCCCTAAATCTTATTCTTCTTTGAAGTTGTACAGCAAGATATTATGTGCTATGGAGCTGTTAAGCTACTAGTGTTTGCCTTCCCTTAAACGTTCATGCAATCTTGTCCTTTGTTAGGTGGAGCTCTGCGATGACGATGACTTTGTTGTTGTAGCATGTGATGGCATTTGGTAAGGCTAATTACCTACAATTTCGTACCTTCATGCTTTGTATAGCTAAAGTGCATCAAGTTCCTAGAGCACAAAATCCTAAACGTTATGCTATCCCTACTTCTATCAAGTGCTTGGCTTTAACATGTCATTAGCTTCTTAGAGATTTAACATGTTTGTTTGATGAACAGGGATTGCATGTCAAGCCAACAGCTGGTGAACTTCATCCATGAGCATATAAACAAGGTGAGTGCCACTGCCACTTTATATTTACAGATTGGCAGCTTAACTGAACTTTTGGTAAGGTTAAAGTGCCAGGCAATGACAGATTATGGGTGTTGCTAAAAAAATGCAGGAGAGCAGCCTATCTGCTGTGTGTGAAAGAGTGCTTGATAGATGCCTGGCTCCATCAACAATCACTGGAGAGGGGTGTGATAACATGACCATGATCCTGGTGCAGTTCAAAAAACCAGTCGATCGGAGGAAGAAGTCCGAAGTGGCTGAGCAATCTAGCAGCAGCGCGGATGGAACTGAGATTCAGTGAGTACATGCCTTGTTTGCTTCCTGATTTCACCACCAATCTTTCCTGCATCTTCGTCATGCATTAACCAGAATGCTTCGGACCAGTGTTGCCGAGGAGTAAAAAGAGCTCGACACTCGCAAGGGCGCAATGCAACCGTCTGGATTGAGAAGAGCTGGAAAGGCAAAGAAATGTGTAGTGTGCATATCCCAACTATATGAGGCACTCACGCACATCCTTCCTGAAAGGACCCTCAGATAATGGTGTCGGCTGCTGCAAATGGTGAATCTCCAGAGCACGACCATTCTCCATTCGTCGTCGAGCATCCAGGTTGCAGTTTTTCGGTCATCGTGCGGCGAAGTCGGTGTATTCTGTGGTGTGAGATTCCAAGTGTGCTGTAAAAAGGTTTGGTTACGTGCCTGCCTCACTAGGTTGCGCTTTCTTTCTGAATGATATGCGTCGAATCTGAATCCGAATCTGGATCCTGGGCTGTGTATGTTGTTTGTTGGATGGGAAGCGGTTAGGATGAACCCCCTGGCCTTACCGTATTCCGGTTACAGTCAGCGGCGATTGTGAAGTGCCAGTGTGCTGATTTGTTGATGGTTGATGCAGTTTGTTTTTTTGGAGTATTCAATCTTTACATTTGCCGTTGCCTTCTTTGCCTGCGATTATGAACATGAACTGCTGATTTCTGTTCGCCCCAAAGCTGTCTTATTGCTGATGGTTCACGAAGTCGGAGGCGATGCAGTTGTCACTCGAACTGCAGATTAAGCAGTTGGAGCCTCGAGTATCACTGTCAGATTAAAGTATAAACTGCAGAGGATCTTTTTAGGTCTGATCGTGCCATGGCCGTAGAGAGAGAACGCATCGCTTCGCAACACAAGTTACGATCAGGAGAACCCTGCACATTAATCCAAGCAAGATGTTAACACGTTAATTTATTAGGCTAAGCAAGATGTCGACACTACTAGCTAGTTACGTCATGTCAGATATGTGCTGCTAAACTACTACCATTAGGCTTGCCATCCCGGTCGAGGACGCGGGAGCAGCACGAAGCCATGGCCGTCGTGCGTCGTGACCTTAGTTGTCGCCGCCGCCGTCAGTGGCCGGCGTCCTCGTCGAGGGGATGCACTCGGGTGGCCTTCTCATGGGCCGCCCTCGCCGCCGCGTAGAGGTCCGCGATGGCCGAGGCGAGCAAGGTGGCGCCCTTGACGAGGCCGACGGCGCCCGTGATGAGGCCGATCACGAGAAATGCGAGCGCGAGGCTGCCGAAGAAGAAGAGCACGAGGCCGTAGGCAACTTCGAGGATGATCCACGGGTGGCCGGCCGCGGCGTCGGCGTCGGCATGGCCAGCGGGGGACGCCGCCGGGGCCGGGGCGTCGGCTGGGATGATGTCGTCGGAGGCCGCTGCGGCCGGCGCGTCGGCGGGGATGTCGGAGAGGCGGCGGGCGCCGCGGGCGACGACCACCGCCGCGACGCTGTCGTCAACCGTGCTCTGGACGTTGGTGTCGTTGGTCGTGGCCGAGGCGTCGCGGGACGGCGGCGGCTGCGGCGGCAGCGCGGCGTCGACGGGGCAGCTGGCGGCGAGGAGGCACGACGCGGCCGCGACGGCGACCAGCTGGAGCAGGAGGAGGCGGCGGGTGGCCATGGCGCACAGCGGCTGGCCTGATCGGAGTTGGTGGTGGCGATCGATGATCGCTTGTGGAGTTGTGGTTTGCGGTTTGCCCGAAAAGAAAAGCGCGTGCCCTGACTCCCTCAGCGAGCCTGCGGCAGAGCACTGAGTGTGCTCTACACTTCTGCTAGCTCTGGAGTAGGACGCGTGTTGGCTGCCAAGTGATCCCAGCGAGACAGGACAGGATCGAGTCCTCAGCTCCTCACTAGTCACTCTCTGTTGTGCGTGTGAAAGAGTAGCTAAAATGCCTTAACACTCATTGGAATTGGACTACAGCAGATGCATACGCATCCACCATCAGATCAACAGGTAGTAATTTTCGTCCTGGCTTCTTGACTCTCTAGTGTTATACTGGTACTAATTTTAGACATTCACTTATCAAGTTATCCATCTCTTTACTTGCATGCCATTGACAGTCAAGATTCAGTTCTGGATCAGTTGGATGCTCCAGGGACCAGGTTGCAAGAGAACAGATTGACTATATACTGAGAAACGTGCTGAAGAAAAGATAGATTGTAAGAAATTTAAATTAAGCAAAGGCAGCTCTCTTGATTGTAAAAGTGCAAATTCACTTTTCTAGTATGCAGTCCAAGGATTCATATTTTTCATGATAAAATCGGATTCTTGTACTTGTTACAGAGCAAAAAATAGACTTCTTCGGAAACTACATATATCAATTGCTTTCCTTGTATGATCGAGAACAGCTGGAGAGCTGCCGAACGCCAGTTGCAGTTTCTGTGTGCTGTTGTGAGGCGATGGGAAAAGGATCCCATGCACTTGGAGGAGCATCTAACAGTGGCATCTAATGATCTTACAGCTGCCGTTTGGCCTGAAGATTGACGGCCGAGATTTGCTGCATCCGCTATTAACTGTGCAGTCTTAACTACCCCTTTGGTAGGGCTTCTCAAAGTGGTTCTCCACTAACTTTTGGTGAAGCCCTACTAAAGGGGCAACTTCAAAATAGCTCCACCACCAAAGCTGGGGAGAAACTATAAAATGGTTTATACTAAAGAGGAGAAATTAAAAAAAAGCTTCACCGGCTTCTACTCCATCTCCAAGTATTAATTGACCATAAAATTGCCCATATTACTACTGAGAAGTCATTTTACCAAATGTTTTTCAAAATAGTTTCAGCTCCACTAGAGAAACCACTCCACCAAAGAAGCCGGAGCCGAAACCGTTTTGGTAGGAGCTAGATCTTAAACGGGGCCTTAGCGTAAACTGCCGGCGATCTCATCAGTCATCGCTGTGGCATTGTCACTCCGAAATCACTGGTTCTCTGAATTTTTTTTTGATAATCTGGTTCTCTGATCGTGGCATGGCCATGGCCGTAGAGACTAGAGAGAGAACTTACGCGTCGGAAAACTAGTTAAGTTACTGTAGAGACTAACAAAGATGTTAACAATGCTAGTTAAGTCAAACAAGACTAGTACGACGTGGCTTGCCGGCCATCCCTGTCGAGGACGTGATCAAGCAGCGCTAAGAAGCCATGGCCGTCGTGGCCGTCGTCATCGTCACTGGCCGGCGGCCTCGACGGCGTCCTGGCCGAGGGGACGCACGCGCCTGGCCTTCTGACGCCTGGCCTTCGCCGCCGCGCAGAGGTCGGCGGACTTGAAGAGGCCGGCGATGAACAAGCCGCAGCCGAGGATGAAGAGCACGGAGCTGAAGATGGCGAGCAGCGATGGGCTGGCGGCGGCGTGGGCACCGGAGGGGACCGCGGCAGGGGCGTCCGCGGGGGCGGTTTCGGAGAGGCTAAGGTGGCGGGGCGGGCGCAGGCCGAGGCGGCGGGTGTCGCGGAGGACGACCGCCACGACGTCGTCGGACGCGGCCATCGGCACGCCGGTGTCGTCGTTGTTGACGGCCGTGCGCGGGACCGCAGCAGCTGCAGCTGGAGCGACGGCCGTGCCCGCCGGGACGTCGCGGGACGGAGGCAGCGGCTCGGCGTCGGCGACTGGGCAGCTGGCGGCGAGGAGGCAGAGGCACGACGCGGCGGCGACGGCGCCCAGCTGGAGCAGCAGGAGGCGGCGGCAGAGGGGGGCCATGGCGGGACGATAGCCAAAACGCGTGCCCTGATGAGCGGAGCCTGTGGCCAAGTGCTGATCACGGTGTCTGGCGTGGCAGAGGGGGTAGCTCGACGAGAGTGGCAACTCGACGCGCAGCGCAGGGGGAAAAACCATGGATGCGTCGCGTACTTGCATGCAACGAGGCGCACAAACTCCGCGTCCGTTGCAGGACACGCACGATGCCCATCCGTGATCCGTCGCGGTCTCGGCTACTAGCTGCATCTCTGACCCTGATCTCTCCAAGGAAAACGAGCGAGCGCGCGGGTCCATGTCCATCCATGGCGGCGACGGAGAGGGCCTCAAGGCACATGGCTCTTTACGCCAGAGATGTGGCTAGCGGAGCAGCACTAAGCCATGGCCATGGCGGTGGCGTGGGGACCGACCGGATCGGAGCTGATGGTGGGTGGCGATTGATTGCTTGTGTGTGCACTTTGCAGGAGACCGAATGAAGAAAAACGCGTGCTCCGTGCTTGCTGGAGTACCACGCGTTGGTTGCCAAGCCAAGGGTAGGTAGCTGCAACGACGGTTCGAGGCGATGGGATGGGAGTGGCAGGGCCGTGCTGCTGTAGCCTGCAGGATATGTCTCGCCCTCGCACTGCAAAGCCATGGAGGCAATGCAACAGCTGGTGGTGGCATTAGCTGTTGTTGTTCTTGAGATGGCATTATATTTGCTGCTTAATTCTGATCAATCTTCTTCACTTTATTATTGTTCCATTATTATTACCGATCAAGACACACCGCAACTATTTCACTAAACTAGTTTAGTTGTTACGTTTGTTGATGTGCCGTTGGAGCAGCACGGCGGCGAAATGTTGGTGCAGTAGTAGCACTCGCACACGCCGCCGTCGCGGCACTCGCCGGTTGCGTTGGTGACGAACTCCCTGCGGCATGCGCTCGAGCACTTGTCGGACATCTCGGGCCCAACGCACTGGCCATTAGGGATCCCCGAATCCTTGCTCGGCGTCCAGCCACAACCGCCAGCGCCACCCAACGCCGAAACACCTGGAATCAATAGTGCCAGGCCGTGAGCTAATTTTTTCTGCAGCAGGAATGATAATTGACAACTATGTATACCTGATGATAGAGCCACGAGTGCAAGGGCTAGTATCAGCATAAACTGGATGGTCCTCATCTTGGTGCCAACTTTGGAAGTCTTCAACAATGGAGATATGGTGTTCAGTGATAGCTGTGATTTGTGAATTGTACTGATGCAGTGGCATGGTTATAGTGATGATGCTGAGCATATCATCATGCCTGCCAAATTAAGAGCGACATCTGATTGGTCATGAGTTCATAGGATGTAATATAATGCCATAAATTACTTCCATGAGTTCATAGGATGTAATATAATGCCATAAATTACTTCCATTCCATGGGAGAGGTAGTCATCTCGTTGACTACTGCCTCCCTAATGTTACTACTCCCTCTATCCCAAACTATAGGTCTAATTTTTACTATGCATCTAGATACAGTGCATGTCTAGATGCATAGCAAAATCTATAAACTTATAGAAGTCAAATCGACCTACTACAGTTTGAAGCGGAGGGAGTATATGTTTATCCGGCTCATTACCTAAATGGTAAAAAATTAAGTTTTTTTTTGGAATAGGTCAATGCGTGCCAGACAAAATAAGAGCATTAATATTAGAGTCATGAATGATACGGCGGTTCGCAATATGTAATATGAGGATGCCATAAATTACTTCCATTATCTGGGAGAGGAAGATAGGCATGTTGTTGACGACTACCTCCATTTCATAATGCATTTTATGTAGAGTGAGGATTAGTGTATTAAATAGAAAAAACTATAAAAAGGACTACTAGTATACTACATTGTGATTCATGATCTATTGGCATGAATCATCAATGCCAATAAACACCCATGCTATCTCTCCCTCGCATACTTCCCAGTAGAGTGCTTCCATGTGACTGTCTGAGGAAGAGATAGCAACGGTCGCATCGTTCTCTCAAGAGGACACCGATTCTACATTAGGCTTCATCTTGATTATTAGGACTAAACATGTGCATATGTGTGGATCGATCCATCCATTTGATGAGATATATGAGATCTTCTCTTAAATAATATACTAGTAGAAAAGAAGGACATCGTCTTTGTCCGGACCGGACCGGACCAACCTTTTTGCAACGGAACATTAAGCGAACAATCTGTGTGAAAATACTCCTTATTTTTCAAAATATAAGATGTGGTTCGACTAGGTATGGTCTCTAGGATCATACTTTGATCAGTATCATTTATGCTACACTGCTCATGCATGATAAAAAAAATGGCATCGATATAATTCTACGAACTACTGTCAAGCAAGGAGAACATGCATTCCCTGCATTGTTTCTAACTGTCTCGAGGTTGAGAGGAGGACGATGCATCCCGTTGGTGCGTGCATGCATGAGAGAGATGTTGGTGCACTTAGATGCAACCACCACGTTGGTATGCGTCAGTAGTCGACAGCATAGGCACATCGTCGTCGTCGGTCTCGTTTCGTTTGTTTGTACAACGAGCTGCCTGTAGCTGGGGCACCTTGGCTACACTACTCCCTCCGTCCCATCATTTTGACTTTTCTAAACATAAGTATATATCTAGGTGCATATATAGAGTTATGTATCTAGAAAAACTCTAGCAGTTACTGTTCTTTTTCAAAGATACAGTTTGATTCATGTGGGGTCTCTAAACTCTTTCTCAAAGATGCGCATTGACTTGGAGCGATCTCTAAACTCTCTCTCAAAAATGCACTTTTTTTTCGAGGAATCTACCATAGGCAATCGCCGACCTGAACTTCTCATTAAATAGTGTGGCAAATCCACATATTACACAAAGAAAGTAATAAAAATGCACTTTGATTCGTGCAGTCTCCAATAATGTCACATTTTGATCGTGTCTTTTACATTATAATGTTCACAACTACAAAATTAACATATGAATTAATCGTTTTTGAATATGGACCCAATTGGTACCAATTTATACATACGGTATAATTAACAAATTATTAGGTTAAGTGTTGGTAAAGAAAAAAAATGAGACTGAATCTTGGGATCGGAGAAGGTGTGCCACATCTCTGGATCATCATGAGAAGGAGCAAAGCTCATTTGTGTGAAAAGATATGTAGTGTGCGCAGGCACCACTACACTTACGAGCTCGTACGATGAGAAGGCATGGGCGATAACGAGAGAGCACACGACGACGAGCATGCAAACTAACAATGCAATCAACACCAGAATTACTAGAAACAATTAAGCAGCAGCACGGCGCTCAGATATCACCGCGGGGCAGCTTCACGGCGTCGGCATGGACGAGGTCGGCGAGCTCGGACTTCACCGGGACGGCAGCGTCGCCGGAGTACGCCTCGTCGCCGTCGCCTCGGATGTTGATTATCAGCTCGAGGCAGAAGAGAAAGATGATAGGGGCACCGGACACGAGGTGAGCCGCTATGAGCACGGGGACGAACAACTCCTCGCGGTGTCCGCCGTCGTCGTCACCGGCGACGGAGCCCGGCGGGACGCCGCCGCCGGGGATGATGTGGTAGTAGTACTGGCCGCGGCGCCGGGCGGCGCGGAACATGACCGTGACGTTGTAGACCCCGCGCGGGCCCGCGGGGGCGGCGGCGCGGATCATGTCGGGTGGGATGATGATGAGGCCGCAGGCGCCGCAGCGGAGGGCGTCGTCGTCGTCGACGACGACGTTCCGAGGGGCGGCGGCTGGGAGCTCGCGGGACGGTGGCTCTGGCTCGTGCGCCGCGTCGAGTACGGCTGGGGACGCCGCCGCCAGCAGGGACGACGCGGCGGCGACGGCCACCAGGAGCAGGAGGAGCCGGCAGAGCGCCATGGCGCGGCGACGCGACCGCCCGGCCGGAGGTTGGTGGCTTGCTTGTTTCTGGCTGGTTTGCGAGAAGCACGCGGCGGGTGTGAAGTCCCTCGCTCTCGGCTGGCACGGAGCCAGGCCCGCCGTCCAGCGGCTGGACGTGGCGACGTGGCGTGATCGGCTCCTTTCTCTCTCTGCGTACTACTAGTCTTGGGCAATGGAACAATGGTAGCGTCGCCGTCGGCCCCATGAGTAGTTTCACTGCACAGCTCGACGAAAGAAACAGAGAGAGGACGGGCGACGACGACGTGTCGGTGGGAGCGCGGCGGATGGCAAATTGCCCATTGCGAAGGCCGTCCGGACGGGCATGAGACAGTACGTCCATGTTTTGCGTGTGTTTACATGCAACAAAAACTTGATCGGATCTGGGTAGCCACAGCAAACCCATGGAAGCTGTGGTCCGGCCCTTACATTTGAAAAATCAACGACAAGCTACTCGTGCCCTTACATTTGAAAAATTAGAATTGTAAGCAGTAGAACACTTGCTTAACAGGAAAGGCTTCTCCACATGTACATGTGGTCACATGTTCTATCTATAACGTCCATCTCGCTTACATAATGTACCATCTAACCGTTGATTTCTCACGTACCCAGAATTTAGTCCACCTCTTAATTTGAAAATGGATGGCTATGATAGATCATGCGGTCAATAACATGTGAAAATTCCATGTTCCACCCTAACCGGAAAAAACAATAAACGTGGCGTGGCCGTGATCGTCTCCATTCTCTCTCTGCATACTACTAGAGTACTAGTTCTGGGCTCGGTGCACGCAGCGTCGGTTTCGGCTCCATGCTTTCACCGCTTAGCTCGGTAGAACACTGCATCAAGGAATCACTACGCTACATACTAGCAGCGAGTAGCTAGCTACGACTAATATACTAGCATGAGTATCGAGGACAGTAATAAGCAGCAGCAGCAGATGAGGGGTCATGCAGCGTTCCCATGCAGCAGGGGCACATGCCGCCGTCGCGGCAGGCTCAGCTCCACCTGGCCCGTCGTCGCCGCTGCCGTCTCCACGGGCAGCCCCTGATCGCCTCCTCGTCGCTGACGAACACGAACCTGATCGCCTTCTCGTCGCGGACGACGAAGAGGACGGCGCAGACGGCGAAACCGAGGACGAAAGAACCGAAATCCCAGTCGTCATCGCGGCAGGCCGCGGGTAGCGGGGCGCCGGCCGTGGCGTGATTGGAGGAGGAGCTCGGCGCCGGCGCGGGGATGACGACGGAGCTGGTTGGACGACGGTCCTCCTCCGGGCCGAGGCGGTGGGCTGGGCGGGGGGAGACGGCGGCGGTGGCGCCGTCCTTGCCGACGTCCGGGACCGGGGCGACGACGCCGGGGAGGTCCGCCGAGACGCTGCGGCCCGGTGGCGCGGCGTCGTCGGATGCGGCGCTGGCGGGGAGGACGAGCGACGCGGCGGCGACGGCGCCCAGGAGCAGGAGGAAGAGGACGCGACGACGGGGCGCCATGGCAGCGGCGACGGACGAAGCCGCGCGGGAGGATCGGAGGTGGCCGGAGCAGCACGCGGTTTCTTCTTGAGTCTTGGCGCACGCCGCAGTGCACGGAGGCGAGGATCGGTAGGTGCCGCAGGGCAGGGCAGGCGGAGGATCGGAGTACCTGTAGGCCGCTTGCTGTGGCGATCGATCTTCGATGGCGCGTCGACAGTGTCGTGTCGTCTGTCTTTCTGCTTGCCATGGGCGCCTCTCGCTCGCTTTTACTAGTTTTGGGCGCAGCGTCGGTAACCTTTTAGCGAATACGTTTTCGCACATTGCATTGCACCTTCGTGAAGAGGTAAAAGTGTAAAACTGTAAAACACACACACACGCAACCGATCAACGGAGCTAAGCATTGCAAAAGTTGTTTAAGTTAGTAAAAAATCCGGTGCTGAGGACAGAAGAAACACCCTGGAGAGAAGAAAGCACGCTGCCCTGCACCACGAAACTCAGTTACGCGAGAGCACGACGATCGCACATCACAATACTAGTCAAGTCAGACATGCAAGTATCAGTATCATCACTACTTGGCGTGTCCTCACAGAGCCGGCCGGGAGCAAGCACTAACACAAGCCATGGCCCATGGGCGTCGTGGCCTTAGTTGTCGCCACTGTCATCGTCATGGGCCGGCAGCCTCGCTACGGTGTCGTGGTCAAAGGGACGCACAGGCGGCCGACCTTGCTGGGGTGGGGCCGGCTTCGCCGAACGCCCCTGCCGTCGTGGTCGTCGGGCAAATCCTCGTCTCCGTCGCCATACTCGCCGCCGCAGCAGAAGATGTAGACGGTGGCGAACACCGGATCGGAGTCGGTGGCGATCCGTCGATTGTGGAATGAATTGTGGTTTGAAGAAAAAGCAAAGCGCGTGCCTGCTTCTCAGTCCTTGGCGAAGTATCTAGGCTGCCTGTGCCCCAATGCCAAGTGATCGATCACTCTCACAGTCTCACTCCTCCTATCTCTGTTGTGCCAGTATATAGGTAGGGTAAGGTAGCTACGTATACCTCCCATGGCTTCGCCTTTACTGTTACCACTCCTCAACGAGAGAGGCAAAGAGGCCATTCGACGAGCCGCCGTGGTGGCGGGGCATGTCTCGTCTCGCCGTCGCGATGCCAATTAAACCATGGATGCACGGAGAGATGGATCATCGTGCCATGCATGGCAGTACAGACAGACTACACTCGGAGCTGAGGATCGTGATTAGTAAGGACATCAGGACTCATAAGATATTAGGCAATCACATCTTGTTATTGACCACGAAAGACATCAAAGATCAGTGCCAACGCACTAAGCACACAGGGCACGAGCACGACCGAGCTTAACTACAACGGGGTAGCTAGCAGCGAAAACGCAGCACAGTCGCAATGATCAACAGAACGAAGCGCCGTACGCCGTGATCGGCCGGCGCCTCAGTAGCCGCCGCGGGCCTTGGCGGCGCCCGCAGCCTGAGCGAGGACGATCTTGGGATTCTTCGGGATGGCGCCGTCGCCGGAGGACTCGTTGTCGTCGTCGCCGAGGAGGTTGCTTTTGTGGATGAGGACGCTCATGGCGCCGAGGAAGGCGCCCAAGAGAAGACCCAGGAAGAACATGATCAGGCCCACGTCAGCACGGGCTTTGGTGTCGTCAGCGCCGCCGGAGATCGGGACGCTGGCGTCGGCCGGGACGACTTAGTACTGGAGGCGGGGCGGGCCGAGGCGGGCGGTGGCGCGGAAGACCACCGTGACGTCGTACCGTGCGCTGGACGGCGGGGTTGTCGGTGGCGTCGGCGAGGATGGCGGGGTGGATCAGGTGGGGAGGGACGCTGAGGCCGCCGTCGGCATCGACGGTGAGCGGCTGGAAGCCGGTGGTGGCCTCGGCGACCGGGAGCTGGTCGCAGGACACACCCGGGTCATGCGCGGCGTGGACGAGGACGGCGGAGGACGACGCGAGGAGGGAGGACGCCGCGGCGGCGGCCACCAGGAGCAGGAGGACGGCGCGGCGGGGCGCCATGGCGGTGGCGACGTGCGCGGCGCGACCGCGCCAAGAGGACGAAGGTGGTGAGCCGGAGGAGAGAGCGCTACCTTAGCTGGCTTCTGCCTTCTGGTCTGGTCGTGTGCAAGGGAA
This sequence comes from Setaria italica, assembly GCF_000263155.2. NCBI lineage: Eukaryota > Viridiplantae > Streptophyta > Magnoliopsida > Poales > Poaceae > Setaria > Setaria italica. The sequence continues at coordinate 5,962,248 of NC_028450.1, read as the reverse complement.
GGGGGTTTCCAGTCTTGTAGCAAGGGCCTTGGAGACGCACGCCGTGCCCCTGTTCACATAGCATGCATGGCTCTCCCTTACCCTTCGCTTTCAGTAGTACCAAGACTCATCAGAGCAGGCGACGACGACGGGTCGACGAGAGTGGCCAAAAGGACATGCGGCGTGCAAACATAAGCTAGGTAGACGTGTAAAAGCTAGCGCGCGCTTGAAGGAGAGGCCGATCACGAGCTGTGTACGCGTGACTGGTCGCATGTGGAAGACCTGACCTGGCCGGAGCGATCGAGAGCCGTCGAGCTAGGAAGCTTCGTTCACTGCTTCATGGAACTGGCCGCCGGTGACGCTAGCTTCTGAATCTTCTGATGATCATGTGGTGGGGTTTGGGCCATCGTATCAGATGGCTGGATCCGGCTGGATCGGACCGTCGCCTGGCTGCTTGTACCGAGAGGGGAGGAGCGCTCTACCACCGCGACGTCGTGACTGATCACGATTCCGCGACGCGACGATCGAGATTGGCAAAAAGCCAGGCAGGGCACGCTGGACGGCTGTGTGCATGTCTGTCCCTGCCAATGCAACACCATGCAATAATACACACACCGGATCGGATGAGAGACCTGCGATGGCGATCGATTCCGCTTTGCAGAATTGGGAAAGCTAGCGCGTGCCTTGAGTGGTTGAGCGAGTCGATCTATGGCGCATTGCTACTAGCTGGGGGGCTGGCGCTACGTGTCGGCTGCCCCGTGGATCCACAGAGCGAGAGACCCAAACCACCCAATGGCGGATGGGCAATGGGTAGCTTGCTTGCCTCGTTTACATCCATCTCCGATCCGGTGACGACGACGGCTCGAGCTCGACGAGCGGCAGCAATGGCTAACAATGCAATCAACAACTCAAAAGTCTTTAATTTCATCGAGCAAGAATTTCACAGTACTTATATATATATACATATGTAAACATCGATCGATCGATATTCGAGAGCAAACATCGATCGCAATCAGTATAGTACTAGCTAAGTCTTAGTCACACCGGCCGACCAGCGTCGTCGTCACGGGCCGGCGGCATCGACGCCGTCCTGGCCGAGGGGACGAACCCGGGTGGCCTTCTCACGGGCCGCCTTCGCCGCCGCGTAGAGGTCCGCGACGGAGGAGGCGAGCAGCTCGCCAGGCTTGCGTAGGATGACGATGAGCAAGGCCAGCAAGGCGGAAAAGACGGCGAAGCCGAGCACGACGGCGGGAACCAAGAACATGGCGACGACGAGCGCTAGCCCCCCGTCGTCGTCATTAGCGTCGGGGGCTGGTGCCGGACCCGGAGCAGGGGCGGGGGCGGGGGCGGGGGCGTCGGCGTCGGAGGAGGAGGATGCCGCGGCCGGGGGCTCCGGGTCCGATGGGAGCTCTGAGAGGCGGCGGTGGTGGGGCGGGCCAAGCCGGCGCGCAACGCGGAAGATGGTCGCCGCCGCCGGGCGCGGAACGGCGGGGGAGGACGGCGGCGTGGCGGTGGTGTGGATGTGGACGGGGGAGGCGTCAAGGAGGAGGGACGCGGCGGCGGCGAGCGCCAGGAGCTGGGCAAGCACAAGCAGGCGGCGGCGGGCCATGTTGGCTGCTGGCCGGGCAAGATCGCTGATCGGAGGAGGTGGTTTTCTCTTGTGAAAACGAAAAGCGCGTCCGGTACGGTAAAAATGGGTTCTTGGGAAGAGCGGTATGTACCAAATCTTTGCATATATTGATGTCGGGACCAAGAATGTAAAAAGGTTGTGGAAGAGAGCTTCTTCCTCCCAAGCTCAAAGTCTTCGTGCGGCTAGCTTTTCAGTTTTCACAATCTACTACTACTCGTTTTGCACATTTTTGTTTTGTTTTGCACCAAGCCCTTCGGATGGGCCCGATAGAATCCTTGAACATACGAAAAGAATTTCGAGGAACATGTTTTCCTTGGCTTCCTGCTGGGGGACTCAAATTGCATATTCAAAGGTGGGGTTTTACAGTGGCCGTAATGAGTTAAAAAATTGTTTCACTTAACATCGATAAATCGTGATGCTAAAAACTGATGCTTTAGAGTAACAATGGCTGAAAAGGATATAGCTGATTTAGCATGTAACAGTTTGTGTTCTCGTTTCAAGGAAAAATACTTGAGAGCTTGGAGTTTGTGGACGACCAGCTAGTGTTACCAACTTACCATTGCTACTGTGCTAGTCGGCACCAACACACAGGATTGCTAGTACTAGCTAGCTAGCGCGAGGAGGCTGGCAATTGGTGATGAGAAGGATGCTTGTGTATACTCACATGCAACCGAACTTGATTGATAGCCTCTGCTGCGACCTCCACACGCGATACGTACGATAGGTTCGTGACTGCCCAGAGACACCGCGTCGCCGCCTCGCCGGCCTTAGCTTTCTTTCCTTTGCTTTTCACTCCTGTCCTCGACTGCTTGCAAAGATGATCGATCGACCGATCGTATTATTAGTTGTTTCAGAACTCATTCGAGGAAGCCAAGCTCATTTACTTATCCAGACACATCACGGAGTAGATTATACGTGACAGCTACGAGGACGATCACACATCAGTGCCAACCACAACGAACAAGCTACGCCAACGCCCTTAGCACTAGTAACAAAGCAACAGCGGCGGCGCTAGCCTTGACCCTGCTACGTGCCCTGACGTCGCGCCGCCCGCAGAAGATGCCGAGGGAGAGGCCGCCGACTGCCGCGCAGGTGAGGAGGATGACGACGCGTCGCGGGGACGGGACGCAGGCCTTGGCGCCGTCGCCGGCGCGGACGGCTGAGCGGTGGGTCATCATCAGGTGGTGGTCCGGGCCGAGGCGCCGGGAGCCGACGACGGGCGTGCGCGGGAGGAGGAGGAGGAGGAGGAGGACGGTGTCGGCCGCCTCCGAGGCGTTGCGGGCCGGCGGCGGCACCGGGGCGTCGGAGGAGGAGGAGGAGCTCGGGGCGGGGGCGGCGGCGTCGTCGGCCGGGATGACGGAGCGGAGCAGGTGGGGGCGTGGCGCGTCGAGGCGGCGGCGGGCGATGCTGCCGGAGACGACATGGGTGGTGTCGTTGACGGCGGCGGCCGTGCGTGGGAGGACGTCGTCGTCGGCAGCCGAGGCGTTGTCGCGGCCCGGCGGTGCGGTGGATCCGGCGAGAAGGAGGGACGCGGCGGCGAGGGCGGCCAGCACCAGGGCGACGAGGCGGCGGGGCGCCATGGCGGGCTGGCGGCGACGCGCGCAGCCGGCCGGGGCGGAGGAGGTGCACTGGACGTGGAAGACGCGGGGTGCTTCACTGCTGGCGCGCTCGATCGGAGCCGAGAGCTAAAGGTGGCCGCCGCCGCCGCTGCTGTGCTGCACGCGGAGCGGGGTACTTGTAGGCTGCTGGAGGCGTGCGTGCCTAGGACCTTTGGGAAAGGGAAATGTGTCGATCAAGGCGACGCGAGGGGCAAAAGCTAGTCCACCGCCGGACGCGCAAGAGCTGCGACCTATCGTGTGTGTCAGTGTGTGAACCGTGAACGCGCATGGAATCGCTTGCGACCTTCACGCGTCGACGCAACAGATCCCTCTTGCTCCCTTTACCCTCCACTGTTGCCCTCCAGTTAAAGATGGATCGATGTGAGCTTCAGCTTGGGGTCGAAGGCCGGCGTGGCACCGAGGTTTATTAGTTAGGGACATCACTGACGGCCGAACAGCATCCTGCAATTAGAGTGGACTTGTGGTTAACACCAGCTAGAGCTAGCTCAGTGTCATATTGTGGATCGGGCCGGTGTCTGCCTAGCTTGTTGGGAAAGGGCCCAACTTCAGTGTGGACAGAAAGAAGCAAGCATTACGGGCCCCTCACTCGAGCGCACGTACCGGGCAGCTGCTGCTGTCTTCTTCCTGACGACGGCGGCCACATCCAACCAACCCTCTCCCCACCGGCCACCGCCACTCAACACCCCACCCCGCGCTCCATGATCGACGGCACGTCCACCTATCCGCTACTACTGCAACCTTGCACTAAGTACCCGTGCACGGCCGGCAACCGGATCGCCGTCTCGCCGCAATCCGCATCACTTGCCTCCCACCGCTGACCACTTCGATTTCTCATCCCGCCGCTGATCCTTTCCTACCACCGGCAATTCCCATCATCTAGGTGGCCGTAACCACGATATGCCACCGCCATTAGGCCGACCACCGTCGGCAACTGTCCCTCTAGGTACCCGGCCACTACTACTCAAATACACCCCATAACCCTAATCCTTTAACTCTAACGCCATCAGCTTCTTCTCCAGCTGAGTCCCACACAAGGCCACAATCCGCCTCCACCACGGCAGTACGGCACCACATCTCTTTATATGGTGCTAAATTCCCATTCTCACTCCAAGCAATTTATCTTGTAAAAATAACTTCGACGATGATATTAAAGATCATGTAAATATATAATTATTTTTTACCATACTCTAATATGCATGATAATATTGAAATATAATTTTGTTTTTTACAATAATGATGCACGCATATGCACAATAGAAAATCCTCATAATAGTGAGTGTGCCTCCTACCAGCTAAAAATGCACGTGTGTGTGGATGAATTAGTGTACCTACGCATCTATTCCCCGCTACGAGGTGGTTCTTCGTTCAGAAAAATTATCTAAATCTTATACTTTTAAATATAATTCTAAACAAAGATATTTATCTAGAATATACACCGGCGTTGTTATATAAATATTCTGAAATGACCAATATATGTTATAAGTGTGAGATTTAGCCATATAAAAATATAGTTATTTCAAAATAGGGAACGATGTCTACTGCATTTGCTAGAATCTTTGTTTCAAAATTTAAGCGTGATGGTCTCTCTACTTCTCTCCTGGTACAATGGCCTTTCTGTTAAGATATATTTTTTATGAATCCACAAATAAATTTATCGAAAAGAGTCCCCGATGAATTAATCCTAAAAGCAAAGGAAGATGAGTAAGATCAATGCCCCGTACTTCATCCTAATGCAAAAATTAATACTTGCTTTCTGAACCTCTTCGTTGTTGCGGTTCTTTGCCATTCACACATAATGAAGTATTAAAATAAATAAAATATTCATTATATTTATTTTTTTAATATCAATTTGTAGAACTAGTCCATCAACTCGTGCTCCCGCATGGGCTAATATTTTTAGAAACTATTGTATTTAAAAATTATTTAGAAATTAAACTCCTAGCTAATAATCAAAATTGTTTACCTACTACTCTCTTATTTTTCAATACTTCAACATAATACTTATGTAGATATGTACCTATCTTTGTCCAGTTGTGATTGATTTTTAATTAATAATTACTCAATGCACTTTTTCATCCATATTCATATTTTTTCCATTTTGTATCACACCTCCGATCCTCCATACATTATGTTTAGCATACAAATCAATATTTTTCATCTATTCCTCACATATATGTATAAATGGTCTAAATGGTGGTACTCATCATGTGTATATACTTTAGCTTAGTATTTTTATATTAACAATGACATATATAGGTAATTCATATATTAGTTTACTTTTTGACATTTCTGTATGATGCACACGAAGATAATTAGATTAAGATTTAGGTGCTTACTTTAGGTTATTTTTAATAACGACGTACGTGGATAACATAGATAAATTTTAGAATGACATTTTAAGTTATGCTTTATCATGATGTGTATTAGTAAATTGGATGAAGGTTATGAGGTTATTTTAGATTATTTTTTATAATAGCTGAGCTCAGTAATTTAAATATAGGTTTAGAGGTCATTTTTGAATATTTTCATAATGATAGTGGTGGGTAACTTTTTAGAAAATATAATAGATCAATGGCTATGATTATTAGAGTTTACAAGATTGGTGTTTGACGTTTTTAATTTTTATGAGAATTTGTCTCTTTTTTGTGACTTGTCTCATGGGAACTAATGCGGAGCCTCCAATGAAAAAAAATGAGACTACATTGCTAAAAAAACTATTACCATAAGCTAGCTCTCGTTCATTAAATATTCGAACACACAATGCTTATGTAGATATATACTTAATATCTTCATCCAATTGTGATAGTGTTAGTTAGTAATTACTCTATAATATTTTCATCCACATTTATAATCTTTAACTTTTCACTTTGCCTCGCAGGTATGCACTTGAATTTGTTTAATGAACCTTAAGTTTGAGATACAATTTTAGCATAGAAATCTATATTCTCATCACTTTATATCCTTATAAATGGTGACACACATCATGCATTTAGACCTTAATTATTATATCGTATAGCAATAGTGCAAGATATAGACGATTTAGAATCATATATTGCTGTATATTTTTAATAAAGGTTATTTGATTCAAACGTAGAGTTACCTCATGTTATTTTTAATAATGGCATGTGTGGGTAATATAGATGCAAATTTAAGGGGTTACTTTAAGTTTTTTAAGTAATAGTGGTAGGCAATTCAATTACAAATTAGGGGGTTATTTTAAATATTGTTTATAATGGCATAAGTGGGTAAGGTATAAGTGGGTAATTTTGATGAAGATTAGGGGGTTATTTTAGTTTATTTTATATAATGGTAGAGGTGGGTAATTTATATATAGATTTAGGGAGTTACTTTAGGCTATTTTCATAATGGCATAGGTGGGTAATTTTTTAGAAAACAATCCAATGGCTATGATGATTTGAATCTATCGATTGATGGTCGGATATTTTGCTTTTTTGTGAGAATTTCTAGGATTTCTCTCTTTTTCTAGAGTATCCACCTAGCAATTCTAGATGGCTTCACCTGGAGGCTTCGAAAGGAGCCTCCAATTAGTAATAGTAGATGACATATTTAACAACAGAAATAAATGGTGGAATATTTGTACACCCATATGTAAAACCATGTGTCTGCCGTTCAGTATAGAATAAACATGATTAGGGTAAATCAATAAATACACTGTTGCCAGATAAGTAAAATCAAGATGGCAGAAATAATAAGACAAGAGTACAAAAGCATGCGGTGCAAGTCCGGCCAACACCATCAAACTCAGCGAAAGATTTAGAGATCCGATGAGAGGTTGTCGTCATTGCTTCTGATGTTTAAGTCGATGGAAAAAAAGCATGCGACTCTACTCTAATTGAAGGCATAAAATGGTGATAGGACTAACACCACCATGGCACAAAGGAGAGGAAGAGTAGGGCGAGAGAATGTTGTACTTGTACGCTCGCACTCTGAGAAACATTAACGGGAAATTAGGACCAGACGCAGAGGCAGGTGCCGAGGCCGCCACTGGAGAACGTCAAGATCGCGACGGTCCAGCCGGTGATGACGCTGAGCACGAACAGGGCGACGTACATGAGGTAGTAGCCGCGGTTGGAGTTGCCGGATGCCTGCTTGGAGCTGGTGGGGCCACCGGCTAGCGTGGCGTGGGTGGTTGGGCTCCGGGCGGGGGCGGTTGGAACGGCGACGGGGCGCTGGTGGTGGCCCAGCAGCGGCGGGATGTGGTGGCATGGGGACGCGGTCGAGACGGAGGAGATGTTGTTGGCTGGCGGGGTGGGGGCAACAACGTCAAGGGCGGTGTCGGGGACGGGGGCGACGTCGAGCGGCGGGGCGGAGGCGGCAGCAGCAGCGTCAACAGGGGTGGTGGTGGCGAGGAGGGATGCACAGCGGACACGACGAGGAGCGGGAGGAGACGACGGGCCATGGCACGCACCGGCGCGGGCGCTACATGCGAGGATGGGTGGGTGGGTGGATTCAGCTGGTGGTCTGCGAATGCCTTGGCTAGCCTTGCTGCGCGCTTTAGGAGCGACGAGGCTACAGCGCCGGTGGAGTAGTAGTACTTGTAGGCAATCGAGCAGCAGCTGGCCAGCAACAGCGCGCGGCAGAGAGATGCATACGATCAAAGCCTCAAAGGTTGTGGCAGACTAGCGCCGTGGTGAGAGGCATGCCCTGCAGCCTGCCACCATGTCCTCCCTCTCTGACGGTTCCCGTACTAGGGTTCCGGGAAGGGAATCAAGGCAGCCAAGGCATAAAAAGACCTTGGCCTAAAGCATGCTAGAGGCGGTGCGGGAGACGCCGCGGCCCACCTCCCAACCTCCCCTGATTGGGAGCCGAGGGCCATAACCCACCAATTTGGCAGATCGGGGGCGGGACCTGCAAGGGGCCCACAGCACCCCACCCACTCCTTGACTCGAGAAGACCTGCGCCTGTACTGGAGGCTACACCTCTTTGGACCGCCCAGGATGACCTGCAAAGCAAGGCCACGTGCGGGCGTACGCGCCCCGACGTCATCATTACCCTCACCGCCAGGGTGATCCATCAGGATCAAGACCATGCCACCACGTCTGGCCCGGTACGGGCCCGCAGGTGAGGTGGGACCCAGTGATAGGCGTTACGGCGTGAAGTGTCCGTGAGCGCACTAAAGAGGTCGGGGAAAGTCAGGACGAGCGGCACGCCTCGTGCAGGCTACTAATCAAGGCTTGCCCACTCATCAACGGTATGGACATCAGCAACGGCTCTCGTCCCGTTCACTACCACAGGGTTGGCGGACACGATGGGAGCACGCCACGGAGCGGGCCAGGCCATGCATAGGTGGCCCATACCACACTGGAGCCACTGTACAGGGTGTGCGAAGCCCACGACCGGCCAAGAGAATAGGACAAGGAAGCCCCTTAATGCAAGAAACACCCGACCATGCCACAACCCCCGACCTCTGAGGTCAGGACCCCCTCCATTTCTCGATATTGTCTATCGGTCCCTGGCCTATATAAAGGAACCGGACCTCCTTTCTCTCTCACACATTCATCACACATACGCGCACACACGCATCACTTGCTTATAAGCACCCTGTTGTAAGCCTAGCGCACTCGATCCAAGGAACACGACTCCTACCAAAACTGGACGTAGGGATCTTTCCGAACCAATATAATCCCTTATCTCTTATGTGCTAGCCTCCGGAAGTGAGAAGAGCGCGACCTATAATCATGGCGGTCGGCCACCAACGCTCTACCATTCTGATCTGAAGCCTTTTGCGTTGGCTTTGGTCAAAAGAAGCCTGTACGCCTGCACGTACGTACTGGTGGGAAAGACCATGGCCAAGACCGACGGCGATGGGTCCAGCGGGCGGAGAGCGGCAGAGCCGCAGAGGGCAAGTGGCGCGGCACAAAAATCACTCAGATTTAGATAGACCCTTTTCTTCCTTCCGATGGCGGTGAGGCGGTGACTAACGAACGATTGGATTGGTCCATCTTGAACAAGGTCACCGTGTGTGTTGAACTGCTGGTCGATATTCAGATGAGTTGTTCTTCATGAAGCCCTAGGCAAAACCATCATCATCGACTTCAATTGTCCCGATCCTGAATTAGAGCGTTGCAGCTTAACTAATTAGCCGCCCCCAAAACCAAAAGTGTTGTCATTCTAGCGTGATGATGGATCATGGATGGATCACGTGAGTCGCGTCGATCAGTGGTTGGTTGGCAGGCAGCAGCAGCTAATGGGAGAGCCCCACCCACCTATAGCTACTATCCATGGCACCACCTAGCTGTGCAATGCAAAGTGGGGAGCCAGGGGAGAACATACCGGAGACGCCAGGCACAGGCACAGGCAGCTCGGGAAACTCCGGTCTCCCTCATGGTTCCCTCTGACTTGAAAAGATTGTTTTTACTGCACTAGTGTGCTTTTGTGGCACACTGTGCAGCATGTTGCAGTGGGGTACGTTATGTACTGGCAACTGCGGTGGTTAATGATTATACATGGGTAGATGGGCTGAGTTGAGTGGTCCAAAGTTGACTGGCATGTATATCCTGGGCTCTGATAATTCGAAAATTCAGTGCAAAAAACAGAGAGTTCACATGTAAATACAGTATACCTAACTACAATGGCGTGGGTAGTACTCGTAGGCTTGTAGCCTGTAGGCGGTGCGCAATATTAGGGTCTGTTTGGTTCCTATGGACTAAACTTTAGTCCACTATTTTTTGCACTTTTAGTCCCTAAACACCCAAACAGGTGGACTAAAGGCTTTAGTCCTCTAGTCCACAAAACTGGACTAAACTAGACTAAGGGTGTGTTTGGTTGGGCTGTGGCTTTTGGAAAAACTGCTGTGGGCTGTGGAAAAGCAGCTGTGAGAAAGCAGCTGTGGGAAAAGCAGAAAACCGTTTGGTTAGAGGAGCTGTGAAACTGTAGGCTGTGTAAGAAATACCTGTAATGCCCCTAAAGGTCTGTGAGTGTGTTTATATGCAAATTGCTCGTAACAAAATAAAATTTATATATTTTTCATCTATTAAAGTGATTGGTCCACATAAATAAAATTATATCCATCAAAAGTTCTATACAAGGATGCCATCCTTCAACATGGATGAGCAGGGAGTGGCGGCCAGCTGGCCGGCGGCCGGCAACCGGGGGCGACGGGCGGCGGGGTGCGGCGGCCGGGGTCATCGGGCGGCAGCTGTCCGGGGGGCGGGGTGTGGCGGGCGGCCGGGGGTGCTGGGAGGCTAGCCGGCGACCGAGGGCGGCGGACGACGGGCCGGCGGATGGCGGACCACGGGCCGACGGATGGCGGACGGCTGGCCAGCAGCCGGCGACCTGGGGCGACAGGCGGCGGGCGGCGGCGGTCGGGGTCGTCTGGCCGCGGTCGTCCAGGGGCGGGAGTGTGGCGGGTGGCCAGGGGCATCGGGCC
>NC_028450.1:5933133-5951079 GCF_000263155.2 Setaria italica | reverse complement strand
ATAGTATTTAATTCGTACATCTTACATTCAGCAGCGGCCAAACGTAGTGCTTCCGAACGCAAGGAAATCATCAACTGCAAACGTAGGATCCAGGAACCGACCATTGCTGGCTTTCATGAGGCGTGCAGGTGACCGAGGTCGACGGACGGCGGGCCTCATGATGGCGGACGGCAGGTGCCGTATGGCGGGCGGGGGCGGTTGGGGTCGTCGGGCGGCGGCCGTCCGGGGGCGGGAGTGTGGCAGGTCCCGCCGACCCGGCGCCCGGGGGCGGCGGATGGCGGGCCGGCGGACAGCGTCCGGCGGCGGGGTGCGGCGACGGGCGGCGGGGTGCGGCGACGGGCCGGTGACGGGGAGGAGCGGACGGACGCGTCGGGAGAAATAGATAGGGGCAAAAAACGAATCGTTACCTTCATAATCAGTGGCAGGTGGGTAATTTTTTACCCCAAAAGCACTTGAAAGCAGGGGGAAGGTGCTTTTGATTTTGTACTAGAGCAAAAGTAGCTTTTGGGCAAAAGCACGTAGAGCTTTTAAGCCCTTTGGTTGGCTTTTGGCTTTTGCAAAAGCAAAAGCAGGTTGGAAAGCCCAACCAAAGGTACCCTAAAAGGTGTTGAGGACACCCATACCCCTCATTTATTGCCCTCCCTCCCACCCAGCTCCCTCCCGCTGTGTCCCGCTTGACCCCCGCCGCCCGACCCCCATCGCTACCGCCGCCCTCCCGCCCGGCCCCCTCCGTCGCCGCGTGATGGAGGGGCTGGCAGCGGTGCTCCACCACTTCGCCGTGGGCGCCGTCGCGCGCCCCGTCCCCACGCGCCCTGTCCCCACGCGCCCTGCCAAGAAGCCCTGCCCCGCGGCTGTCGTTGCCGGCCCGTTGGCGCGCACGCGGTGACGGGATCGGGATCGGGACCGGCTCTCCTGCTTCGCCACCGAGCTCGACCTCCGCCTCCTCGACACCGCCCGCTCTGCGGCCAGATAGCCAACACCGTCGCCCTCACGGCACCCTCCGGCGGCGGGGGTGCATGAGGGGGGAGCCGCCCCCTGCCAGGTGCCCGTAGTCGATTGCACTCTCCGCGGAGGAGCTCCGGGCGCGGGCCGCGTGGTGGACTTGAAGTCCTCGTCGGTGGGAAGGAGCGAGTCGTCGGGGGTGTCGTCCTGGTTGGAGGACATCCTGGATCTGGGAGCGGTGGAGACGGGACGGTGGGTAGAGTGGTGGATACAAGGGTAATATCATTTTTGTTCAACAGCATTTATGGACTTTAGTCCATGAAACTAAACATAGTATGAACTAAAGTTTAGTCCTAGTCCTTGGACTAAGGAACCATACACCACCTTAATTTAGCCCACGCGCGCTGTCGCTTTCTAGCGCACGACGCGTTGCCGGCCGGGACCCACCGCCCACGGTGCCCTTTGCTTAGTTGCTGCGCCTGGGCCGATGGGTTCCACGCGGACCCCGCCTAGGTGCTGCCTCGTGTTTTTTTCTTTTTTTCTTTTAAATTTTTTTCTATACCAAGTAAATATTGTATATACGTATAAGTTATGTGCATAAATTTTTTTAAGAACATTCTCTCAAAAGTTATGACAAATATTACGCGTATAAGTTATGTATATCTTGAAAGTTGTATTGCAAAATTTATCACCTAAATTATTGTTAGGAAAAAAGTTATGTGTACGGTTACATCTTTCTAAAAATCAAATTGGAAGTTATTCTTACAAACTTTACCTAGAAGATGTACACTAGTTCTGCACGCTATTGAAGTGGTGCTAAAAAATTATCTTATAAAAAGTTATATTATGAAGTTATGCATCAAAATTATATGTATAAGTTATGATATTCAAAAATGAAAAGTTGCGGGATTTTAAACTTTTCAAAAAAGGAAAGTCGCGGGATGGGAGTGGGCTGTCAGGGATCGGCAGGTCTTCTGGCGGTGCTAATTAGGGCTTTGTTTAGTTCCCCTCTTTTTCCCAATTTTGGCACTATGCAAAAAGAAGATTCCTCATCACATCAAACTTGCGGTACATGCATGGAGTACTAAATGTAGACGAAATCAAAAACTAATTGCACAGTTTTGTTGTACTTTGCGAGACGAATCTTTTGAGCCTAATTAGTCAATGTTTGGACAATAATTTACAAATACAAACGAAATGCTACAGTTGCACATTTATGGCAAAATGCAAACTTTGCCACTCCCAATTTAGAAACAAAGCAAGGCCTAGGATGCCCCTAGGCGGTGGCGGACTGTCTCCTCGCACGGGATGCTTTTTGCATGCTTTTGATCAAAAGAAGCCTGCACGTACTAATGGCGAGGCCGGCGGTGACGGCCACGTAAAGGACTAAACTATGAAATTAATCTCTCTATTATTCCTCTAACCTCATATTGATAAATTTCTTTAACTAATATGAAAGATAGCATTCAAAAAATTGTAGCTCAAACATATATAACATATGCATATAAATGAAAATTTTCTCCATTGTAGCTCATTCTAAAAATCACAAATTACTCTACCTCTAAAGTATAAAACTTAGTGTACTAACCATGTAACAAGGGAGGATGAAGACTTAAATAAGTGAAATCCTCACGAAATGGTCAAAAATCCGGTAGCACCTCCCCTAGTTCGCCATGGAAAGGATGAAGCCTGAGCTATGGTGGATGACTTGGGCAGGAGGAAGAAGAAGCCGGATTTATAGGATGGATGTTAGTACCGGGTGGATGCTTCACCTGATACTAAAGGTCCTTAGATACATTAGTACCGGTTGGAGGCTTCAACCGGTACTAATGTGCAACCTTTAGTACTAAAGTGGGTCACAGAGGCTCCTCGGGGACTAGTCGTCAAGCCCGGTACTAATGCTCATATTAATACCAGGCCCAATTGCAACTGGTACAAAGTAGTGGGTGCCTGGCAAGATCACCCCTGGCAATCCTACGTACGCGACCTTACTTTTTCCGACGGTGAATATAATGATCAATCAGTCCGTTGATCAAGTGATCAAACCCTCGTAAGCCCTACACAAAACCGATCGAGCCAAAATGACATGATACAGTCTTGGTGTTTGTCAGTTTGAACCAAGCTGGAGATGATCGCCCGGCAACGGTGAACAATCATCCGTTGATCGCTGCACTGCATGGATCTCTCCACGCCGCGGATCATTTGGCTCTAAGCTCTGGCCCTCGCCATACCCAAATGGAAGGTGGTGGCACAGTGCCACACAGCAAATCATCAGCTACTGCTTCGATGCTAGCAGTAGCACGATGGGCTACTTCTGATCCCGGCCATCTGCGGTCTGCACAGGCAAAGCGCACGCCAGCAGGCAGCAGCAGCACACTCGCCTCACCCCCAGCCGCACCTATCATGCATTGCTACCCCACCATTTGTGGGTGCAGACTGCAGAGCGCGGTGGGTGGGGGTGCAGCCAGTGTCGATGTAAAATAAAGCGTCCGCTAGCTGATTGTTAAACACAACCACAGCAGGTGATGAACCCAACTGTACTTGCACTGGATCTGGATGGTGAGAGACTGAGAGTACAGGTTAGCTTCATAAAGAAAACAACAAATAACCAACATACCAAGAATTACCATGCATGCACATCTCTCAACACCACAAGCTAAATGAACACCAACAATGCCAGTATAAGGTCATCATCAGGAATTCAGGACTCATTAGCAGAAACATGTCTCAGGCGGAGTCCAATGTCAAACCACACGAGCTACTTGCCACAGATTAAGCTAGTTCTGGCCCTATTAACTGCCCGGCCGGCGCCTTTATCTGCTGCTTGCCACCGCGGGCCTTGGCGGCGCCGGGATATGCGGCGACGGCGGCCGCGGCCTTCTCCGGGTCCGGGACGGTGCCGCCGCCGGATGACGCCGCCTCCTCCTCCTTCTCCTTGGCGAGTTCGCTGCGCGTGCGCCTGCGGAGGCAGCACTGCAGCAGCCAGCAGGTGCCGACGAGGGGGGACACGATGCCGAAGTGCACGAAGGCGCCGATGCCGACGTGCAAGCGGTTCCCACGGCAGGTCGACACCTTAGTGGAACAACGGCATGGCATTCGATCTTTTTTTTTCTTTTCCCTTGCTTCCAAAGTTTGTGTGTTGTACAAATTTTTGTTCTATTATTCTATCCGCAAATTTTGTTTCCGAATTTTCTCTCCAAATATTTTTCTATTTTTCTAGCAGCAAGTATCTATCTTTGCAGCCAGCCAGGTGTGGAAAGGGCAAAGTTCGGCCGCCCGGATGAGACTTGGGAGAGGTCTTGGCAATTTCACCGAATTATGCATGGCAGTTGGATTCGGCAACTCAAATAATGAGCTCTCATTGTGTGGGAATTTGGAAGAAATCAGGCAAGCTCATCTTTACACCACGCACGAAAGAGCTAGGGTGCCAAGCGTGTGAGCGATCGAGTTAAGCAAACCATCGAGCTTAGCTACTACGGGATACGGTAGCTCTACTAGCAATCTAGCATGCAGTAGCGAGAAGACTACGAGGTGCGATCAACACCAGAGTATACTACTAGACACTAGTAGTCAGCAGAACGGAGCGCCGTACGCCGTGCTTGGCCGGCGCCCGGCCTCTCAGTTGCCGCCGCGGGCCGCCTTGGCGACGCCGGCCTGGGCGCGGGCGGCCTCGGGGTTCTTGATCAGGAAGGCGCCGTCGCCGGAGGACTCGCCGTCCTTGTCTTCACCGAGGCGGCGTCCCTTGTGGACGAAGACGACGCCGACCATTGCGCCGACGAAGGCGCCCAAAAAAAGACCCAGGAAGAATCAGGAACAGGTCCACGGCATCGAGCTCCCTGTCAGCGCCGCCGGAGTTCGGGGCGGCGGCGGCGGCGGGGACGACGAAGTACTGGAGGCGGGTCGGGCCGAGGCGGGCGGTGGCGCGGAAGATGACCGTGACGTCGTAGACCGTGCGCTGGACGGCGGGGTCGGTGGCGTCGTCGGCGAGGATGGTGGGGTGGATCAGGTGGGGCGCGACGCTGAGGGCGCCGCCGCCGGGACTGGGACGTGGTCGCGGGACGGCGGGTCACGCGCGGCGTGGACGACGACGGGGGAGGACGCGGAGTGGCACCATGGCGTGCCGCCCAAGAGGAAGGTGGCGAGCCGGAGGCCTGTGTGCTCTTCTTTATCCTATGTCCGCTTCAGCTTATTCAGCCGTCTTATCAGCCATCAAACAATATTTTCCTCTCACAACAAATCAGCCGTTTCAACTTTTCAGCCGGCTTATAAGCAGATCCCTCCTAAAAAAAGTGGGATGCACGGGCCCCGATGCCGTGAAGCGGGCTCGTACTTGTAGGCTTGAGCCTCGCTATGTCTACTGTAGCTGGCATCGGATCCTTCGCGTTCATCACCTCCCGCTAAGTCCTACCCTCGCATTGCAAAGATAAGCTATAGCTAGCTAGTAGACGTGTGAAACGGCTTGAAGGCGAGATCACAACGCGTCACTTCGTGGAAGCAGCTCGATCTCTCGTTTGCCGCCTTCTGGACCGTCGTCTCTCGCTCGTAGCAAGCTAGCGCATTTCTTGCCAGTACAGTGCTCTACGGCGACGTCGTGAATGATCACGATTCCCGGCGACGTACGTCGGCGAGAGCCAGCCGTGGCACGCAACACGGCCGGCTATGTCTGTCCCTGCCGATGCAACGGCGTGCAAATGAGAGCTAGTTTGGAGAAAGGCATGCAGCGTCGGTCCCCATGCCATGCGCGTTCCTGGGATGGTAAAGTTTCCGAAATTTCACTGCCGTGCTCAGCGAGGGAGAGAGGACGACGACGACGTGTCGACGAGAGCGGGAGGCAGCAGGCAGCCACTCGGGCAGGGCAGCACCAGCACCAGGCACCCAGCCAGCCAGGCAGGTGTCGAACAGGGAGAGGACTGGAGGAGCGAGCGCCAACGCGCGGCGTCGCACATCCGGTCTTCTCCGACAATGGCGGCCCATCACCTAGCTAATCGGCCCACGTATTCCTTTCCCTTACGGCCCATGAGTCACGACCGGTAAGGCGGTAATCCTTATCCCTTGGGAAACCTTCATTTTCAACCCTTTCTCACCATATCAGCCGATTTATCAGCCACCAAATAATATTTTTCTCTTACAATAAATCAGCCATTTCAGCTTTTCAGCCGGCTTATAAGTCCAGCCATATATCATTCCCTCTATTAAAGAATACGACAGCTAATAATATGCCGCTTCATCTCCCAAATTGTACTAGGTCATTTTGACTTTTCTTAGTGCAACCTAAATATAATGTATGTTTAAATACATACAAACATCTATGAACCTACAATTTTGAAACGGAGTAAGGACACGTGTTGTAGTCAATTCTATTTATCCAAAGCATTGTCTAGGCAACGTCCTGCCTTCCGCCATCAAGTCTCTACCTTCCTCTACCATCTTTCTAGAGGGAGATAACAAAGTTGAAGTCTTTTTCTTGTCAACTCACACACACCAAAAGTCCAAACCCCTAATCCTGTCCGAAAATATAATTTTACCTAAATTTATATTTGGGAGCCTGCCATAAATTCTGTCTAGAATTTATCAAATCCTCTCTCTAAATATGTCACTGCGAAAAAAAACCATCAGATTTTCAGGTGCTCCCATCACACCGTTTACCTTTTTATAGTTTAATTTAGAAGTTAAAAAGAATGCTAACCCTATGAATTTCTTTAGGTGGCGTTTAGTTCTCAGAATTGGAGAAGCAAAATATGAATCTCACAACTCCCAATTTAGTTGTTCTGTTTCAATGTATAATCGAAACTCAAATCCAAAATGTCCTGAACCGTTCAATAGTACTTAAAAAAACCTCGTAACAAATGACAACACTAGAGTATACTGTAGCAGATATCTCAAACAGAGAAGAAATGGTATAAAAATACGTATCAAATTCAATTTTTCAATTTGTCCCTTACCCCAAATCTTCTCTCCTCCCCTTTTCCCCTTCAACAATATCTTTCTATCCTAAAATCAAGCCTGTTTCCCCTTCTCTCCCCTCCCCTCCCCTCCCCTTCCTCCCTCCCTCTCGTCTCCGGCGGGCGGTGGCCTCACCTCCCTTGCGCCCCCGTCGCCCCGATGGTTCCGTCCGCAGCTCTCGCGCCGGTGGCCTTCCGGTCGTCCTTCTCGCCGCCTCTCTCGTCGAACCCTACTCGTAAGTCCCAAAGCTCCAATCTTTACGCTCCATTTCGGTTGATTCAGCTCCGGATAAGATTTATAGGACAAAAATAAGCTTTTTTAGGGGAGTTGGTAGGGAATCTGTAATCGATTTCTTCCCACCGGTAGCTCAGCGCATTACAACCCATGCGCCGGTGCCGACCTGATTTGGTGCGAGAGCGCGGTTTGAGGTGGTGGTGTGGCATCCGGTGGGGTATGGGTTCGCGTGCCGGGGCGTCAAGCGCTGCCGCATCGGGGTCAGCGTCTGTTGATGGTAGCCGGCGGCTGGCTTGGCAGCCGGTGAGCTCGAGACCGGGGTCCCAAAATGAGTATTATCCATCTTGCAAGGATTGCTCAACTGTACTGGCCTATGAGCTTCTCCATTTCCTTTTCTCTCTGTTTGTTTTTATTTCGAGAAAATTACTCTGGGTTTTAGATTTACCATCACGCGAAATTGCGAATTCTTATCCCTTTGTTGAACCAAACCCTATATAAATAAACTGCCACTTGTGCACCGTAGCAGGCTGCCATTCTTTTGCATTAAGTCACCACTCACCAGTGCATACTTGTTGATCATTTTAATGGTTTGGGAAACATCTGAACATTTTGTGCCTGCTGTTGATGTGTTGTTCAGGTAATAGAATAAACATAGAAGGTGCTTTCTGTTCGCCATGTTCCACAAGGAAGAGAGCTAATTATAGGCCTTTCCGGGTGTACAGTTTATTTGGAGGGAAGAAGGATAAAGATGAGAACGGCGATGAGGCACCATCAAAAGTAAGAAAGCTTCTGATTATCTTGTTTCATTTCCAGTATTGTTGAGGTTCCACTTCCAGTAGCTAAAACCTAAAAACTCTTTAATTTGATTTTCGTTTGTGGATAACTCATTAGGCATGTATTCATGAGGCAAAGAGAGAAAACGAGCAAATAATATTAGGTAGAGAGCTTTCATGGGTAGCTATCACCTACTCTATTTTGCAGCAAATTATGCGACCCAAAACTTAAGCTTTTTCTTTGTTTGGATAATTGAGTAGCATTGTTCACGTGAAAACTGACTGTGCCCATACATAATTCTCTTTGTAATACTGTTATCATCTTTGAAGGTTGCCGGATTCATTCTGGTCATTTAGTTTTTATATACATCCACTCATTTCATAGTTGGCATTTTGTTTATCACAATCTTGAAGCACTCTAATATTGCAATTAACTTTAGGCAGGAATTTTTGGAAACATGCAAAATCTCTATGAAACTGTTAAGAAGGCCCAAATGGTTGTCCAAGTTGAGGCTGTCCGGGTGCAGAAGGAGCTTGCAGCGTATGCATTTATATCATCGAGTTATCTTCCTCATGCTGATGCAAAATAGCCTGGCCCCATGACTTCATTTTTCTCCTGTTTTAGGACTGAGATTGATGGCTATTGTGAAGGTGAACTAATCAAGGTATGCTTGGGAGTAGTGAACGCAATTCATTTTTCTCCTGTCAAACAATTGAACTATCACATTATTGAGATACTCTATTGGTTGGGCCTGTAAAAATTTTAGCACCGTTAGCAGCCCATCATTTTTTGTCTTATTCGAAACTAGCCATGTTGTATATATCAGAGCCACTGCATGTAAGGTTTTCGATTGTTATATGAACCACACAAAATCACCTTATTTTTATTAGCTCTGGACCTATATAGCACTATAGTTGCGGAACATTCTATCTCTCATTATGTTGTACTCCCTCCTTTTCTTTATGTAAGGCACGCATGTGTATCAAGATTCAACCTTGTTAATCTTTGACCAACAATTAACCTATATATTTGTAGATTATAGGTTATAAATCTGGCACCATTGGATTCATATTTGAAAGTACCTGTATATGATGTCAATTTTATTGTCATGGGCAATGAAGCATAAAAGAAAATAACGGCCAAAGTATGGCATTGGATATCATGCTAGGTCAAACTGTGCTTTACATTTTGGAAAGGAGGAGCATGTATTTTAGGTTACTCTTATGTATTGCTTTGACATTCGAAGTTATAAACACCGTCAGAGCTGTAGGCTTCGAGGCAATAGTTGATGTATCCTGGGGTTTTTGTTAGGTGGATTGAATATATGTGATCATTTAGAAAGGGGCATCTTAATAAATTTGTGCTCCCTCCATTGCAAAATACAAGGCATTTTACCTTTACATGTAGATTAAGGAGCATTAACAGTGAGAAAACAGCACTGAAAAAAATACTGGATTGCCTTTGGTGCATGTGTGGCATGCATGTGCAGAATCATATATAATAAGCTCATTCTAGCTGAGTGGGCGATCCACATTTATTATTATTATTACTACTTTAATAGTCTTTTCCACTTTCAATCCTATCTCTCTCGTCTGGCCAACCAATGACCAAGGGTGAAAAGAAACGTACAGATCTGTACCCTTAAGTTTTTTTTTTGGAGTTTTATGTGCCTTACTTATGTATTTATCAGGATTACGGAACATTAACTCTTAGCACTTTATGTTCTTTTGTGTTTCTCTACTTCCCATGCTTATCTACATGCTTATCTGTGTTCATAGTTGATTTTGATTCACTCAACAGGTTACTCTTTCTGGAAACCAACAACCTATTAGAGTTGAAATCACAGAAGCTGCGATGGAGTTGGGTGCTGAAGTATGTATCATGCCTTTGCTAGTTTGGTTATTTATTTGAAGGTTTTGCATAAGTTCATGTTGTCACGACTGTTTGCATGACTGAGGTAGTGTTTTTCCATATGATTGTTTGCATGTTGAGGAAAATAGGTTTAGAATCTAGTGATATAATATCAGGTAAGAACAACCCATTTCTCAATATCTGTATATCAATTGGCTAAATACATTATGTTTGTGCACATTCGTGCACCAGAGAAAAATCAATTTCTTGTGGGCTTGTGGCTACTGCCTGTGTGCTTAACCAATCTGACCTATGAACAATGTGCATCTCTGAGCATGTGCATCATACATATAATTAGAATGTAGGCTAACATTTTATATTCATGATACATACAACTTGTCTGCATAAGAAGCCATTGATGGTTTATGTTAAGGAATTAAATTTATTATTAACACGGGGAAAAAGGGAAAGCATGCACTCCACCACTTGCAGGATACAAGGTGCACTTTTATATTAGAAAAGATGCAGCTTGTGTCAGACTTGGTTACGCATATCGTATAAAGATAAGAACTTGTGGATCAGTAGGTTTTGGTGTACATTCTAGATAGTTGGATTATCGCCTTTTAGTCCCACCTTTAACATCTTATTTTGTTGTCAAGCCTTTTCTTATCTCATATTTAGGGATGAGGTTAGTCCCATTCAGTTGTGATTTTCTTCCAACAATTTTTATGTTTCCTTTCAGAAACTTTCTGAGCTGGTAAATGATGCCTACAAGGACGCACATTCAAGGAGTGTCCAGGTGCGAATCTTGATTCTGCTTTATATTACATAAGATGAAAAGGAGTACCCAGCTGCTGCTATATAGAGAATGTAAAATCTATATATTGATGCTAAAATGGCGCTGAATTAACTCCTGCAGGCCATGAAAGAGAGGATGGCAGACTTGGCACAGAGCTTAGGAATGCCCGCGGGCCTCGGGGATGGCCTCAAGTGATGCTGCAATTCATGAAAGCCGCTTTCCAATAATTTTTTTTCTCAATTTTGTATACTAGCCGTGCGAGACGTAAGCTTAACCCCTATGCGGCCTCTCTTAGCTGTGTAAGAATTGTACTTGTGAGCACTGTTTGGTTCGGCATTAGCTATAATTTGCTGTTTTACACGAGCAGGTACTGCGCACCCTGTTAGCTTTCTTTCGAGGAAATGCATCCTTGTAATTTTGTCACACTGAACATCCACATGGATATATCTTCTGTGGGCTGGTAAGGTGCAAGATACGGGCCAGGCTTTGTTGAGCATGAACCCAACAACCTGTTGGGTTGGTACAAATTGCAGCCCGCCAAGGTTGCACGACAAAGCCCTTTTTCTTGTGCCACCAAAGGGCAAAATCATGCCATTGTTGTAGAGTGAAGTGCTAAATTTTCCTTGTCATATTATGACAAAATCCTAGCCGTTGCATGTTTGCCTATGACAACAGTGCGAGGACTGTCGTCTTCCTACCCTGGTCTTTGTACAATTCTCGCTGCAGGTAATAATACTGGTATGCCTTTTCGAAGCCTGGGCACAGCAAAGGTACATCGAACCGGAACCTTATTTGCCAGGCAGGTTCATGCATCATCGTGTTCTTCATGGAAATAATCACACTTGCTCGCCTTCACAATCTTATTAAATTGTTGAATTTGAATCCACAAGGTTCTTCCCCGGAGTCGTTCTTTGGAGTGTTGCTTGAAAGAGTCTGGAAATTAAAATGAGTTTGGTCACAAACATCTCCAAATAACAATAGGAATAGCTGGAGACTTTTCTCAAGTCCATTTTCAGATGAAAATACATGAAGTCCAGATTTAAACCTGAGCCACCAGACTTTGGCCGCAGCTGTAAGAGTTGGACCCAATGTTCCAAAAAGAAGCTCTAAGCATGCTAATTTCATGAAGCATCATGTTTTTCATATAAATCGTCGATCAAATCTATGAAGATCTAAAATTCTTAGCTGTGCAAGCTCACATGATTCTTCAGCGTCTTTCTTTAGAGCAGAGGAATGTAGGATAAATCCTGGGAGTTCAATAAAAAAAATGCCACCGATTAACAACGATGCTTTATCATGACTTCATGAGACTTTCTTGTCACTGTCCTTATTTCCACATGTGACGTACATTTTAGGTCAGAATGCAGGTCTTGATCTATGCTTGAACAGGGCATAATCACACTTCAGCAATTTTCATTTCTTCTCCAATTCAATGTCAACATTTCAAATATTAGGGCCCGCCATGTGAACACTTCAGGAATTTTGCAGCGACTGTACGAGTCCAAAGAAAGAAGTATCTAATCTCCTTAACAACCCGCTTACAAATAGCTATAGCTCACTGCCAAATAATGTTAATAGAAAACAAATATTAAGCATCCACCTTTTCATCATACTTATAACCACATCATTTGCCACCTCCTACAAGACTTTGTAACGGTCGTATACATCTGAATCTCAGCTTTGGCAGTGAGTAAAATGTAGAAATAAAAATCCACTCTTATGCAGCAATTCTCTAACGTTTATAAACCGCCGTCAAATGGTAAGAAAAAAGTGACGAAAATCTGGTACCCACCTTTTCATCAAATCTACTTTGTTAAAACGAAATTCTTTGCCACCTACATCTCATTTTTGCTAAAGCCCTTTTACTTCTAGGTCAGGACCCAAAATTATTCCAAATCCAAGCTCCCTTCCATAGCCTTTAAAACCCTCAAGATACCCAAGTAGGGAGATACCCCTGTCATCCAATGGAATGGATGATTCCCTTTTGGCTCCTTTTGAGATAACCGTACATTTATATGTATTCTTGTATGCTTAATTAGGGTTTGTGCTAGTGATGTGAAAGGGGAATGTTGGGGCGTGCACAAAGTCGCATGTCTTGAACTGGACACGTTTCAAGTATTAAGAGGACAAGGACAAATCAGTGACATAAACAAGGGTGGACACATGGCACAACTTTAGGCACCTTTTGTTTTTTTCTTTATTATTAATTTTTTTTGAAGAGCAAAGGTGTGAACCTTTACTTGGGAGTTAACCTAACAAAAGATCTATGTATAAAAATAAATGTCAGCAATGTTAAAAGCTAGACAGATTGAGACTTGATGAATCTAAAAAATCTTGGCAGATCACAAACTTTCCCAAATAACTCCATTTTATTAGTGGCTATGATTTATTCTTTTATGCAAGTCTATGAGCTATGCTAGGCTTATACTTTTGCAGACAAATTTGAAAGATGTATCAATTTTGTTAAAGGCCATATATTCTTATATTTATGTACACTATTTTTTCTTTGTGCGGTACAAACCTGATTATTCTGTTTGTCAATGAAGTTCAAATCTAGTTCGGTCCTTCTAAGTGAACACAAACGCAAGATGAGGTTAAACAACCTCTCCACCAATCCTACCAAATAGTGAAGTGTCTTAACAGGATAATTCCACCCTGATCTATGATTTGAGGGTAGTGCACCTTGAGCTCTATCACTCTTGCTTTCCACCAAGAACATCCACGTGTCATTTACTTTTAGTATGTAAAGATCACTACAGACAAGTTTCCATGTAGAAATAAGCCCAGCTTCCACCATTTGTTATCATTGTGAAGTTAATCATACAACATAATGAAGGATATAAAGAAGGCAAATGGTGTATTTGGGACAGAATAACATGGCTTTTAACAGGTACTGCTACTACTCATACTCAAGTGTTCTTTTTGCGGGATTTGGTGCAGAAATTTCGTGCCTTGTTCAGCTCGATAGTGCCATCTGAAGTTGATGTCTTGCTTATCCTGATTGGCCCCAAGCTTTCCCTGAGCAGCCTTGTGAACTACCAGTGCACAAATAAACATACATGAATCTTTAGTTTATGAGGAGTTTGTTATGAGCTTCGTCTGATTAAGCTATTGCTTCAAGTAGATTCCAGGAGTGTTCGATGGGCTACTCCATTGATTAATGGCCATGATTTGGATCCGATGAGTCAGCTAATCCATCACTAGTGGCACTGCTTATAATATGCATGCCTGTAAACATATGCATGTCACTTCAGGTGTTTGCGTGTGTGTGCGCTTTAACAATAAGGAGAGGACTGGATGGAGTTTGATGCATGACCAAATGGAATAAAAGGATATTTTGATGACTTGTAGCTGACAGTAGAGTATGGTGTATGGGAAGTCATTAGAGGATACTGATTCATCCCCAACACATTCACAAAAAGAATTTGGACTGATGTCGACTTGGAAATTAATGCATTTAATTATTACTAGAGAAAAACTTAGAGATTGGCACAGACGATGAACCTAAGGGTTATGTTGGTACCATTGCAATGTATATGTGTGACTAGTCGTCGTTGAGAGAAAACCAGCTATCTTGCAGTTGGTTTAGTTTGGGCAGCAGGACACTATTAGCGGAATAGTAGTGGACTATGGATAGCTAGAAAAGAGACATGGATTCTGACACCAGCTATATCCAATTAGCGTCCTAATGCACAAATTCTTATGGCTTTAGTCCTGTATAGTTAAGTGAAGTGATACCAGTTGTTTATTTAGGACCTGTTCGCTTCAGCTTATAAGCCGGCTGAAAAGCTGAAACGGCTGATTTGTTGTGAGAGGAAAATACTGTTTGGTGGCTGATAAGCCGGCTGAATAAGCTGAAGCGAACAGGCCCTTAATTTGAAGGGCAGAGAAGCCATGGCTGATGTGGGAAGAACCAACTCTTGTTGGGATGGTGAGAGGTACAATTACAATTCCACTCTCTAGGATTTAAATAAGTAAATAACCCTGCTGATGTCACAATTTGCGCAACTGATAAGTGAATACTTTTACCAGTATGAGTTTTCGGGAAAAAAAAACCCTCTTACATGTGTGATCGGCTAGAGATTGTTATTGAACCTTTTTGTGTAGAACACAGTAGCCTGAACTGTTGATGCAGTGCATGCTCTTTTCTCTGTGCATATTGAGCCCCACCATCCAACGAACTGCCTGTACCACACTAGTCAAACTTGGGGACTTTCACTTGACAATGTGATGTGCAGATATCAAGTCTCAACAAAGCTTGAACTCAAACTATGTTCAATTATTGTGATGGGTCTTTTTGATTCACGCATCAAACAACATTTTGGCTAATCAATATCATTTCGCTGCAGGAAGATCGTAGTCATAGTGAGCCAAGATACCAAGTTCAGCTGACTATTCTAGGTGAATCACCACAAATATATACAACTATAACACCATTGTGTATTTGCACAATAACTGCAGCTTGTTGTTATAAGGCACTTGTGATGGGTCTTGAATGGTATTAATCTAAAAAGAAGTGCTTAAATGATACTAGTATTGTTAAAGGTTCGAATCCTAAAACTGGTTCCAGTGTCTATGGTCAAATTTGGAAAAGAAAATTGGAGTTGTACAAGGGTGATATGATTGTTCTGTGCTGTTGCTGTGCAGTAATATTAAGGTCTTAAATCTCCGGCTAGCTGTTTGAGGTTGATCAAGCTATTTGTGTTTATGTACAACTTAGCGGCTATAGTCTCATTTAGTCTCCACTATAACTGTTTTAGAGGTCATCCGCTAAATACCCATAGCCGGAGATTTAAAACCTTGAGTAATATCCAGTTAGGATGCTTGCAGTTGAACGTCAAAAGCATGTGAACATGAGATTTGTCAGTCCACTGCACTTGTAATGCATGCCGATGGAGGAAAACTTGCATTGACACCATGATCAGAGAAGAACCAAGCAGACAGGGGACCAAAACCTGCCACCACTCATCACCACTGATGCAACTGCTAGCATGGTGCATCTTGTGGAATGGCACAATCACAATAATGACCATATATATCTCTGAAGTGCATTATGGAGATTTTAATTGGGTCATTTTCTCAAGGCCTAATTACAAGAGTGTGATCCTGACATTGAATTGCCTTATCCCATTGGTGTCATTATATTGTTTGTGATACCCTTACCTTAGAACGGGATGGTGCATGTCAGCATCACTAGCTACCCATTGGTGTCCCACTGGTCATTTAGTTTTTAGTTTTTTTTTCATATGTATATACCTGATGAAGTCATCTTCCAACTTCCAAGCTTGTTGCTTTCTGTTGACAACAATGCTAGCATCTGAAAGAAAAAACAAGTTTGGGTAGCAAGTGGATGCAAGAGAACAAAATTTAGGGAACTAATGTGGGAGTTTAAGTTTGACAAGTTTTAGAGGATTACAAGCACCAAGAGCTAGCTAACTACTACTTAGTACTATACTTTCAGTATGGGTCACTATTTTGGACAATGAATTAACTGCTCGTTTCTCATTGTATTTCTTTGATAGGTACTAAAGTTATAAAACTGTAATTTGTTTCCCTCCACTACTTACCAAGCAGGAAAACTATAGTAGCATAATATAAAATATAAATCCTAAAAAGGATAAATAAAACTGTTATGCTTTGCCGTCAACGATGACGTCATGTTTTTTGGCATTTGAAGGAAAACAGGAGTTGCACAGATCAGTTTAATGGCATTTCTATGACGTGACAGCCTTGGTTACAACATTATTATGTTAGCATGCATTGGGATTAGCTTAAGAGTGACAATTGAGTGTCTTAACTACAATAATCTATAAAGCTAGGTAAATTCCTAAGGCTACCACTCACTGAACTCACACCTATCGAACATGCCGAACGCTTTGTGTGCCGTGTAAAATACCATATCCAGAATGATCCTTTTGCATTATCTTTCTGAAGGGCTTTCAGTTCTCTCTTCCACGTATAGGAGTTTGGCAGAAAGACGCGGGGCAACGTGAGGCCTTCCATCAAAGCTCGCATACTTTTTTTCGATAAACAAAAGGATTGAAGAGACCTAACTGAAGTATGTATACTATAAGGTAATAGATAGATTATGGGCTAACCCTAGAGGGTAGCTATGTAGATGTCTTACATGGGCCTATTGGGCCCTAATACACATAGTACACCAACACTCCCCCGCAGTCTGAACTACCGACGCAGCGGAGTTGCAGACTGGACATGAAAAGAAAGGCACACACACAAGCCCCCCCAAGACGCAACTAGCCACAGGTGATGTTGAGGCTGGAGCGAAACTCGGTGAAGGCGGGTGACGAGAGGCCCTTGGTGAAGATGTCAGCAAACTGAGAGGTGGTCGGGACGTGGAGGACCCGAACATCGCCGATGGCGACCCGATCCCGGACGAAGTGAAGGTCAATCTCCACATGCTTGGTCCGCTGGTGCTGAACAGGGTTGGTGGAGAGGTACACCGCACTGACGTTGTCGCAGTAGACAAGAGTGCTCCGGGAAGAAGGAGTGTGGAGCTCGACAAGGAGCTGCCGAAGCCAGGATGCCTCAGCCACGCCGTTAGCGACAGCGCGGTACTCCGCCTCGGCACTGGAGCGGGAGACCACCGGCTGACGCTTGGACGACCAGGACACCAGGTTGCCGCCCAAAAAGACGGCGTAGCCGGAGGTAGAGCGCCTAGTGTCCGGACACCCGGCCCAGTCAGCGTCGGTGTAGACAACAAGCTCAGTGGAGGGAGACCGGTGAAGAAGGAGGCCGTAGTCCACAGTGCCCCGGAGGTAACGGAGTAAGCGCTTCAGAGCAGTGAGATGGGGCTCTCGGGGATCATGCATGTGAAGGCAAATCTGCTGAACTGCATAAGTGATATCTGGCCTGGTGAAGGTGAGGTACTGAAGGGCCCCAGCCAGACTCCGGTATGCAGTAGCATCTGTCACAGGAGTGCCGGCGGCCTCTGACAACTTGGCCTGAGTATCAACTGGAGTGGAGCAGGGCTTGCAGTCAGTCATCCCAGCTCGCTCCAGGATATCAAGAGTATACTGCCGCTGGTGAAGAAAGAGGCCGGCCTGACGAGGCTCAACAGTGACCCCAAGAAAATGATGGAGCACACCCAGATCCTTCATAGCGAACTCCTGCTGAAGCGAGGTGATGATCCGCCGTAGGAGGGACGGACTGGAGGCAGTGAGGACAATGTCATCAACATAGAGCAGTAGATAAGCAGTCTCAGCTCCATGGTGATAAATGAACAGCGAAGTATCGGACTTGGCCTCCACAAAGCCCAGCGTCAGGAGGTAGGCAGCAAACCTCGAATACCAAGCTCGAGGGGCCTGCTTGAGGCCATAAAGTGACTTGTTGAGCCGGCAAACCATATCAGGCCGAGAAGAGTCAACAAACCCCGCTGGCTGGCT
>NC_028450.1:5931414-5932849 GCF_000263155.2 Setaria italica | reverse complement strand
GACAGTAGCTGGCTTGACCACCGGACTGAACGTCTCGTCGTAGTCGACACCAGGGCGCTGAGTGAAACCCCGGAGAACCCAGCGAGCCTTGTACCGCTCAAGAGTACCATCAGCCCGCCGCTTGTGAGTCCAGATCCACTTGCCGGTGACGACGTTGGAGCCAGGCGGACGGGGCACCAGATCCCAAGTCTGGTTGGCGAGGAGCGCCGCGTACTCCTCTTCCATCGCGCGGCGCCAGTGAGGATCCGACAGGGCGCCGCGGACGGAGGAGGGTACAGGAGAAACCTGCGGCGCGCCGGGCATCGCTGAAAGAGCCCGGGGCTGCAGGGTACCAGCCGCAAGTCGCGTCACCATAGGGTGAACGTGACTCGGGTGTCGGTGTAGGAGAGGCGGATGGTACACCGTCGGCGCGACACGGGCAGTCGGGGCCGGTGGAGGTGGTGTAGGCGTCGCCGGCGGAGAAGAGTCCACCGGCGATGACTGAGGCGGCGACGGCGGTGGCGGGGCCGGCTGCAGGTCCAGTGGAGCCGGCCGCGCCTGGCGCTGGTAGACGCGGACGGGCTGCGCAAACCGGACAGCAGGTGCTGCGGGCGGTGCCACCGGTCCCGCGCAGGGCGAAGGGGAAGAAGCAGCACCAGAGGCCGGCACCGTCGAACCCGTGCTGGGCGCAGGGTCAGGGACAGTACCGGTGGACGTCGAGCCCGAGGAGAACCACGGTGGAGCAGTACCTGCAGGACAGAATGGTAGCGGTGGCTGGTCCACCGGGTCAGTGGGAAACAGGGAGGAGAGATCAGGGTCGGAGGTGGAAGAAGGTGGGGTGGTGGTGGAGTAAGGGAAGACGGACTCGTCAAACACCACGTGGCGAGAGATGAGGACCCGCCGAGAAGAGAGGTCAAAGCAACGGTACCCCTTGTGATCCGGGGAGTACCCGAGGAAGACACACTGAGTCGAACGGGGAGCCAGCTTATGAGGAGCGGTGGCTGCGGTGTTAGGATAACACGCACACCCGAAGACCCGAAGGTGATCGTAACGGGGGGAGGTACCGAAGAGAGCATGGTGTGGAGTGGGAGCGGGGCAGGCAACAGAAGGTAGGCGGTTAAGGAGATAGGTGGAGGTGTGAAGACTCTCAGCCCAAAAAGGGGCAGGGAGAGAAGACTGGAACAGAAGAGAGCGCATGGTGTCGTTCGTGGTACGAATCATGCGTTCAGCCTTACCGTTCTGGGAGGAGGTATAGGGACACGACATGCGTAAGTGCACGCCGTGAGAGAGGAAGAAGGCACGTGAGGTGGTGTTATCAAACTCGCGGCCGTTGTCACACTGGACGGCCTTGATGGTGAGACCGAACTGAGTGGACACCCAAGCGAAGAAGTGGAGAAGTGTGGGAAAAGTATCAGACTTGGCACGCAAGGGAAAAGTCCAAGAATAATGAGAGAAA
>NC_028450.1:5892125-5931314 GCF_000263155.2 Setaria italica | reverse complement strand
GGTAGAGGGCGGCGGCGGCGGGGCGGCGGCGGCGGCGGCGGCAGCGGCGTCCCCGCCGGCCTGCGCGCCCGCGCGCTCGCCCGCGCGCTCGCCCGCGCGGCGAGCCGCAACGGCAGCGGCGGCGGCGGCGTCCCCGCCGGCCTGCACGCCCGCGCGCTCGCCCGCGCGCTCGCCCGCGCGGCGAGCAGCGGCGGCGGCGGCGGCGGCGGCGTCCCCGCCCGCGTGCTCGCCCGCGCGCTCGACCGCGCGGCGAGCCGCAGCGGCGGCGGCGGCGGCGGCGGCGGCTGCGGGATCCGCGCCGTCCGCCGCCCCGTCGGCGGCGGCGGCAGCGGCAGGGCCCGCCCCGACGGCCGCCAGAGCCGCGGCCGCAGGGGGCCTGTCGGCGGCCGCCACCTGCTCCCACTAGGGAAGGAGAGAGGGGAAAGAGGATAGGGGAGGGGGGAAGGAGTCGCCGGCCATGGTGCCGGCCGGCGGCGGCGGCGTCGGCGGTGACGGCGGCGGCGGCAGCGGCGCCAGTCACAGGTAACCCTAACCCTAACCTAGGCTGATACCATACTATAAGGTAATAGATAGATTATGGGCTAACCCTAGAGGGTAGCTATGTAGATGTCTTACATGGGCCTATTGGGCCCTAATACACATAGTACACCAACAATGTATACTACCAGCAACTAGCTAGGAGGAATCCAGACGAGGTACAGATAGCCATCTAGAGTAGTTCATCCAATACACATGTAATCAAACTTAAAAAGAATCATTAAGTAAACTATAGGGTGTATCTGCACAACAGCAAAGTGTTCCTTGGAATCCATAAAAAGTAGGCTAAAAGAGATTAGATCAGGATGCGCATGGCTGGACCTCACATTAATTACACAGGAGCAACAGGCTACAACTATAGCAATCTGGTACAACAATATAAGCATATATATATATACATTTCTGTATGCAATGTGCAGGAATCTCAAGATTATATGCTCGATTAAGCTATGTTGTGTAGTTTTCTATCCTATTAATTAGCTTCTAATTTTATACTTAATTTAACTAACTACTGCCACACTACTGGATCTTTTTGAGCAAACACAACTAGCGATAGGCTAACTACTAGCTATCTAGTAGATCATTTCCTTCCTTTGGATTGCACGAGGCAGGTACAGTGCTGACTTGCTTTTAGGTCAGACTAATAGCCTGATAGGTGAAGAAAAGAGACACTTAGGGAGGAGATGTAAGATGAGCACGTACGCATGGTCCACGCGCACATCATGCTTTATACATTACTTCCTCTTATCAGAGATATATGTCCATTAATTTGGATTTGCCTATAAGTCAAAATCAATTTGCTTTGACCGTCAATATCTAAAATTTCACATACCTTGACAACACAAGAACGGTGATGTTAGATTCTTCATGAAAAGTTCTATCATAATATTTAAAAAATTATATTTAAGGTAATACGTTTTTACTGATGTTTCTAGTCAAAATGCCATGCTGAAGATTTGTGTTGATGTCCTAATGGATTTATATTTCTGATGATAAGAAATAATTGTTGGAATGGTTGCTAATTTGCTTTAGTTTTCAGACTACAGAGTACTGTTAAACCACCACGAGGACTGCCAAATTGATTAAGCTGTGCATATGATTACTGATGGAGTAGTTGAGTATTCTCTTTAGCTGGTTAGCTAGCTGTACTAATCTCTTGAGACAAAGCTTCTTTTACGCCAACAAATCTTTAGTGATGAAGCTAAGGATGCCCTCATGAGCATACGTGGCCAATACTGAACCAAGCTTCTTGATTTGGAATTTAATGCTTACTTTTAGTACAAGCTATGGTACAAAAGTACAGGTAATTTTAGAGTTCATCATGCATTATTTGCTATACCTAAACTCATGTATTGAAAAATACAATGAGAAGTGAAGAGCAGAATCCGATGGTAGACACAAGATCTAATGCAATATTTGCTCGTTAGAACTGGTCTTTCCAAAGATATATATATGGTTACTTGCATATCCATGCATGCATCCTGATCGTTCGGAATCATTACACTAGCTGAGCATATGGGTTTCACGTATAAGCATGGATCATAAGAATTAGCCAGTATTGTGCATGTGGGTTTGGTGTTAATTTTATGCCACTCATCATTGCTGCATTCTTGTCCCACTTGTGCACTTAAAAAGTGCATAAAAAATAATCGTAATTGCATTGAGACTATTCGCACACAATTAAGTAGTGATCTCTGCTGATTAATGTTATTTCGTTGTCCAAAACTACAAGAAGGTCCTGACTGGACAACAATTATATCACAACCGGCAGCAAGATCTTTGCTAGCAATAATTAAGAATTTATTTTGATTGGTTACAACCAATCGTCGAGAATATTTGTACCGCACATATGGGATTGTACCACCACAGAGAATTTATCCTTTTTTGCCATTTCTCTCGCGATTTCAAGCCTAAAGAAAGATGGGCGACTTATTAACCAATCACAATGTATGTTGTATATTCTTATTTTCCCCCTAAAACCTTGAGCACGCAGCAGGGTTTTTTTTATAAATGGTGTGACCCATCATTATTTCCATAATATTGGCTGCTAGTTATGCATAACATAACTATCATTCTACAGAAGTACTATGTGTCACAAAATTAATTGTATATTTATGCATATGATCATAAGATGGCATTCTCAACCAAACATTGAAAACTAATTTTCTTGCTTTGGAGAGCCTAATAACATGGCAACTCGTGGATCAAGCTTAATTTCTATATAATCTTGAAGCCTCACCTGCCTTTGAGTTTCCAACTCAACAACTCAGATCTGTTTAAGATCATGACAAAAGGCAACAAACTAGATCAAACTGTGAATGAAACAATTTTGTGATTTGCACGAAAATTTGATAGTGACGCACGCGTTGAGAATCTCAATCGAATAGCTCGCCGGATCAGGCCCAAAAGTAATCTGAATCTAGTTGATGATTGATGAAAAAAAAATTATAAGCATGCACGGTCCCTACTGCAAAGGCGTTGTTAATTGGATTTCTTTGATCATCTAGAACACTATTGTTAATTTTATGGTGATGGAGATGTAGGCCAACACACACGGATGAACGTACCTTCCAGGAGAGACCTCACATGCAACCAAGCTAATGGTCCAGGCTTGATTCTAGAAAAATATTTAATCAATTTGCTTAGCTAGATACGCATATCGGCAGTTGCTCAATCTATATGCGTACCAAATGTATATTTTCTCATGATGCGGTGTCGAAATGTGCCCTACTTTTTGGTGACAGATCTGTAGTAGGTACTTCGTTTTGTTGATTCTTGTACTCTAACATATGAAACAGAATCGACAGTAGTTGCTACAAATCGTACTACAGGAAAGTTGTGAGAAAAGGTGTCAGGCCGGCATGTTCAAATGCTTGGATTTCATAGAATTTCTGCAGGAATTTTACAAGATGTTCAAGAAAATTCTCATGTTCCAAACGGGACCTCGATATATCCATGAGTTCATTAGTGACTTTTGTTTAGAGATAGTGATTGTATGTTGCGTGCACTGAAATGTCTTCGATTTAGATTAACTCTTGTCATAGCTAGACTTAATTATAGTGAAGTCAATATAGATGCCACCTGAGTTGGTAGACACATAAGCACATTAGTTTTAGTACATGACTTAGTTTATAACCAACCTAACGATTAAGCTTGAATGTTCTTATTACTTGCTTAAGAAACGTATATACTATCCAGTAATATTTGTTGAATGTCCTCTTAAGTTGCATCTAGCACGAATATTCTCTCACATCTCGATCAGTATGACAAATTTATAGCACAATAATGCAAGCAACTATGTGTACCAAGTTAGGCCACACGCATGATACTTGTTAAGCACAAGTTGAACCAAGTAATGTATTGAATTATGTGTCGTTGCAGCTGGAACCAAAGATATATCTAAACTCAATGGGGGCAAGTTTGCTCAGTTTTATTATAAAAAAATGCTATAGCATAAGAAACAAACAATCACCCTAAATGAATTCTGAATACATAATATAATAAATGGGCCAAATTCGTCACTCTTGTTTATGGGTTTCACTAATTATCTACATTATTTTGCATTGAACTGTTCTATATTGAAGGTAAGATTAGGATGCATATTGTCGATCAAGGGAACGTGCTAGCTAATGTTACATCGGATCTCAACTCTTGTCACGCTACTTTGAACTAACTTGAAAATAAAGTTTTATCAAAATAATGTTGGACACGGTTTACATACTCCTCCGTTCCAAATTAAATGTCGTTTTGACTTTTCTAGGTTCATAGTTTTTGCTATACATCTATATGCACGCTACGTCTAGATACATAGCAAAAACTATGTATCTAAAAATGCTAAAACGATCTACAATTTAAAACGGAGGGGGTAACAATTAATCAGTCAAAGTGGTCTAGGGCATCAAACTTAGCACTACCCTAATAGTACACTAGTACTTACATAACGACTGGACCAAGCTAATACTTATTTTATTTTGATTACTTTTAGTTGCACCTTAATTTTACTTATGATCACGGTATTCTAGTTCAGATGCTGTTTAGTATTTATAAAAAATGATACCCGTCACTAACAAAATCTCACCCAGCCACTATCGCGGAACATTTCACTCCTGATGGACAAGAGTTGTCAGAAAAATGGGAAGAATTAATCATCCAAAAGATTAGAAAAACCCATCGGGAATTATTCTCTCAGTACCTTGCATATATGTTAATTAATTTTCAAAGTTAAGCTAATATACGTTTGAATTTTTTTTTATTGAAAGAAGTTGCTAGGTGGCTCTGTTTTTTTTCCCTCTAGCTCCACTCCTGAGAGGCCTCTCTTTGACCACCAATAACTTTCACCATCAATGAACTTACCAGTTACCATCACATACGTGTATATATTGTGTAGAGGCAAGAAAGCACTCAGCAAGTCGTGAACTAGTCTACGGTAAATAATTTTCAATTCTAAAGAGTACAATTGCTGTAGAGTGTAGACTATGGTTGAACATGACATGTGCAATTTAGAATGGGATCACGGAATCATCACACAAAATATGTTAAGCACACGCAGGACGACAGCAAGTTTACAAGTGAAGTTTGCCAGGTTGATCCTGACCAAGACTGATACAATTCAAAAACCAGAGTTGGAGCTGAGAAACCAGCAGGAAGTAGCCCAAAGTCCCAAACATTCTCACCAGCTTATATGAAACAGGAGGAGGTTAACTGAGCCTAGTTCAGCTAGTACTGGTGCCTAGCAGGCTCAATAATTTTTCTTCACTTGGACTTTTTGTGAGATTTTTTCTTTCATGAAAAATAATCCCTCCGTTCTAAATTGTAGATCATTCCAACTTTCTTGGAGAGTCAAACTATTTTATGTTTGACCAAAATTATAGAGAGGATTAAGAAGATTTATAGCACCGAATAGATATACTATGAAAATATATTTAGTGAAGAATCTAATGGTGCTTATTTGGTATCATAAATGTTCATAGTTTATTGTATAAATTTAGTCAAACTTGAGATGATTTGACCCTCTAAGAAAATTGGAATGACTTACAATTTGGAACGGAACGGAGGGAGTAATATGTTTAGTTTCTTCTTTGTTCATTCTTCATGTTCCACGATGCAAAATTACTTGCTCCACATTGCAGCCTAAGTAGTTTTTCAAATAAGTAAAAGAAAGATACACAAATCCAAGCAAAAGACGATGATCAAACATGAAGTACAAGGCTGTGTACTCACATCTCTAATAAACTAAGCTTTTTGTTGTAGGTGGTCAGTGGTTTCTACTTTCTAGTATGTTTGGTTAACTAACAACAGAGTTTCGGGTAATGAGTTTGTGGGCGATTATGTTGTACTAAAAAAAAGTATTGGTGGCCACTTAAAAGAAAGATACTATTTGGTACTTATATTGTAGGTCACTTGTAAAAAACTGTAGGAAAAGATGAGAACTCTTGTAGTGTATATGATCATATTCCATAAGATTATATCCTGATTGAGTACCTATCCAGAATTCCATATAAATGCTTTTGCCTAGAATATAATATACATTTGATGCCCTAGCTGGAATTGCTAGGTTTTGGCCTATGTCCCACCTATATCTAATTAATCTGTACCACTTCATCAATATTCATGAAGCTAATTAAGCTTAATTAGCTAGTAAGCGTACTTAGAAAACAAAAGGTACACACCCAGTAGAATCTCACTAGTTTAAAGGCAGTAGTGTTCTTCTACTATCTTTTATTTAACACAGTGTAGCAGCTAGGCAGCATAACCCATGTAGCTCTTTGCATGCCTTTGGTAAAAATAGCATTGCATCTATATCTATGTAGCTAATTGGTCACGACTCCTAATTACTAGGCCCCATTGTTTAACAATTGTAATTAAGGAGTAGTTAAGGAGAGCTATAGAGGAGAGAAGAAGAAAGAGATGGAGTCAGGGGACATGGAACTGCAGAGAGATGGCAAGAGCCGGTCCTACATTATTAGATAAGCACAGAGGCATATTCTAAGCCATGCTTATGTTGGGTTTGCCATCATATTCAACTGCACTTGTTAATCCCTGCTAATGATCAAATCAAGCTCACAAATCTATTATAAAAAGGCGCCATTTTTTTTCTATGTCCCCTCGCGTATCATCCGTTGATTACTATTGTTTTCTCCCTGGCCCCCACAAACCTCCTACACACACACTCTCTCTCTCTCTCCTCTGTCTGCCTACGTGTATAAATGCCCCGTTCCTTCCCTCCCAAGTGAGAAGAAGAAGCACTCAGCAAGAGCTTTCAAGAAGCTTGTAGCTGCACTTGCTTGGTCACAGCCTCACAGAGAGAAGCATAGAGGATTCACATAGAGCTAGCAAGAAATTGAAGTGGTAGAGTGAGAGGCATGGGGGTGATGATGGACGAGGCAGAGCCAATGAAGAAGACGATGATAAGAGTGAGGGAGTTCGACGTGGCGAGGGACCTTCGCGCCGTGGAGGAGCTCGAGCTCCGGTGCCAGGTTGGCCTGTCCGGCGACCAAAGCTCTGACGACCCTGCCGCCGACCATGACGGCGGCGCAGAGAGGAAGAAGAGGAGCGGCAAGAAGAAGAAGAGAGGCATGTCGCTCTACGTCGAGCAGATCGGCGACCCGTTTGCCCGGGTGCGCCATGCGCCGGACCACGTCATGCTGGTAATTTTACTATACCCAGCAGCCGCCATTGACGCCTCAGTTTGACCTTGCGCGTCCATGATAGCGATGCTCATGGAGTGTGCTTGTGTCCAGGTCGCCGAGTACGGGGATGAAGAAGAGGTCGTCGGGGTGATCAAGGCGTGCACCAGGATGGTCAGCCGAGGGAAGAAGACGACGCAAAGCTTCAGCAGCTCATCAAAGCAGTTCGTCAAGGTGGCATGCCTTCTTGGGCTCAGGGTGTCCCCCTCGCACAGGTGATTAATTAAACAACTAACCCGAGTTAATTACTAGTATTAGTGTACTAGAAATCATCAGGTGCTGACGCATTGCGCGAGAGCGAGAGAGCAATGCGAGCAACCACCATGTGGGGACAGTGGACTGACAGGTTCTTTCTTCTTCGTCTCCGTTCGCAGGCGCCTCGGGATCGCGACGGAGCTGGTCCGGCGCGCCGAGTCGTGGTGCGCAGCTCGCGGCGCGGCGTACGCCACCATGGCCACCACCGAGTCCAACGCGGCGTCGCTCGCTCTCTTCGCCGGCCGCTTCGCGTACGCGCCTTTCCGGCGGCCGGTGTTCCTCGGCCACCCCGTGCACCGGCACCGGGCGCGTGTCCCGCGCGCGCACCGCGTCCTCCGCCTGCCCCCGCCACTCGCCGCTGCCGCCTACGCCGCGCTGCTCCCGCCCCACGCCGCCGAGTTCCTCCCCGCCGACCTCCCCGCGCTGCTCGCCCACAAGCTCACCCTCGGCACCTACCTCGCCATCGAGCGCGGCGGCGGCCCCGAGGATGCGGCGCGCCCGCCGTCGTTCGCGCTGGTCAGCGTCTGGGACGCCACGCGCTCCCTCCGCCTCCGCGTCGGCGGCGCGCCGGCGCTCCTCCGCGCGTCGCTGGCGGCAGCGCGCGCCCTCGACAGCCACGCACCGTGGCTGCGGGTGCCCTCCGTGCCCGACATCTTCCGGCCGTTCGGCACCTACCTCCTCTACGGCCTCCGCATGTCCGGGCCGGAGGGTCCGGCGCTCCTCCGCTCGCTCTGCCGCCACGCTCACAACGTCGCCCGCAAGAACCCAGCGTGCGCCGTCCTGGCCGCCGACCTCGGGCCCGAGGACCCGGCCGCCGCCGTCGTGCCGCACTGGGCCAAGTTCTCCTGCGACGAGGACGTCTGGTGCATCAAGAAGCTCGGCGCCGCTACCGGCGGCAATGCCGCCGGCGACGAGGACGAGGATGACTGGACGACGTCACCGCCGCCCGGAGTCCTGTTTGTGGATCCACGGGAGTTCTGAACGTTGGCGCAATGTACAAGTTTTGATTTTTTTTTTATGATTGTGTAGATATACATCATACATACGTGGACATGATGCTGCAAGTCGATGCAAAAATGCAGTGCATTTTGCAGATTATGTACCTCCCAAGTACAATTTAGGGTAGCAACAGACCTTATCAGCTTTTGGCTCTGAAAGTCTGTACTTCTGAAGAGCGATGGTTGGTCATTTTCAAGTGAAATGGCCATCCATCTCTCAAAGATGCGTAGAAATGTCAGAAGAATATGCTTCAGTTGGGTCTCTTGTATAGCCGTAAAGCATAGGTGATTATTTTAGCTCAGTATTCAATGGAAATTCAATATGAACAAAACTTATTGGTTTAAAGTTTACAATGAATGAACTAAGGAGCAGCAGCAGCGACTGGAGACGGCTGCAACCTGCCTACATTCATTGATAAGGATTACAGAAAACAAACACAAACACAATCACACCTACTCTGACCACCTGGGGTCCATGATTTGAAGAAAACAAACACAAGCAGATGTTGTCATGAAGAATTTATACAGTCCACATCATTGACCGATTGAACTAGCGTAAACCACAGCATGTCTTCTACTTGCTGAATATTCTGGTAAAATCTCTTGTTTCAGCAAGATCACATCTGCAACCTACCCTTGATCAAATCTCTGAACCTTGAAAACAAAAGGGCTTCCACGCAGCAACTTGAT
The DNA here is from genome assembly GCF_000263155.2 of Setaria italica. NCBI lineage: Eukaryota > Viridiplantae > Streptophyta > Magnoliopsida > Poales > Poaceae > Setaria > Setaria italica. The sequence goes on along the minus strand of NC_028450.1, from coordinate 5,922,148 downwards.
GGGTCCAGTTCAGCGCAGCTCACAAAGGGAAAGTGCCAATTTCGAGATAATGTCGTAACCAACCCCAGATAGCATATAAAGGGACTCCAATACTCAATTCCTTTATACCCAATTGCAGGCAGTGCATATCTTCCAGAAGCCACTGGCCAGGCCCTACTTGAAATTTAAACTAAGGCTCTGTATCCTTTGGTTTTCCACAACCTGGAAAAGAAACATGGCCAATTGGCCACAACCATCTAACGATCACTTCTCTAACACCATTCACATGGACCATACAAAATAACTGCAAAGTAAAAGAGACAAACAAGCTATTAGTTTGGTAGAAAGGAATTAATCTGTACAATGAGGGCAAAGATAAATAAAACTGCAATGCAGTTTGCAACTTGCAAGTGACACCAGAAAACAATATAGCAGTCAGGAATGTGATTCTGAAATGCACTGTCCTAGAGTAAATGCAGCCACATGTCAATGCCTCGCTGGGATAATTAGAATGGCATGCAGCATATCAGTGCTAACTTACAGGTATAGGCAGTTCATTTTCCAAGCACAACAGAAAATATTCTATGTGCACCAAGAAAAAGCATGATTGTTTATGTCAAATCTGCTGTATGTTTTTTCAAACTATTCACAGAACATTCTTTGCATTTGCCTTGGTCTAAAGAGCTTCAATAGATAGGAGGCCACAAATTAAAGGCAAGCATATCTGTTGCTGGCTATCGTATGCAGACTGGGAATAAACATATGAATTGGTCCTGATGCGGCACACCTAGATCTAATAAACACTGTAATGTGGACAAGAATATGCATAATCGGTCCAATCTGCTTACATGACACTATGCAACTATATCTAACAAGAACTGCAATTGGACAGGGATAAGCAAAATATCAGTCCAATCAGTTAGTGAGCCACTTAAGCAAAACAGAATAGAACTTCATAAAAGGAACAAATAAATAAGGTAGACATGACAACAGTCTGCTTTAGGTCACCTTGCATGAACGAGGAATGGCACCCAAATAAAAGAGAAAGCAAATGGCTAGTGAATAGTATTCTGCAATTGTGAACTTTATTTCACACACTCCGATTGGCATTTATAGATACTAATATCCAAAATAGTAATTTATTACTGGTGAAGACTAAACGCAAAACTTTATTTCCGCATTACAAGTGGCTTACATACTAATCTCTGAAGTGCTAGTAATTTACTGGCGAAGACCAATCACCAACAATGGACACAAGATCAGAGGCGGACCTACAGTCATGTGAGTGAGGGCATAGGCCCTCACTCAAAATCTTCAAGCTAAGGTAAGTGATAAAATTTCACCATATAAAAGTTTCATAATTTTAGCTTCTCTTGATGTGTGCCCTCACTCAAATTTTGTTCTAGGTCCGCCCCTGCACAAGATGCATTTCAAATCACTGAGACCAGACATCAATGTTGGACATATGCATTTTTTGGAAAGTGGGACCCAAGAGAATAAAGATGCTCATACATGTTTATTTTGAATTTTGATCCACTTTATAAGCGATTACTTAGGAGCACTGGCAAGACTATATTCCAGTTTTGACTCCCTGTCCAAATATCATGTCCAGTAAGCATTAAATAATAGAAAGATCCAATTCATAAACAAATAACACTTTCAAAACAATGTGCTATGACCCTTAGATCACAAGAGCGACACACACCACATGCTGAGCAGTGGAGGGTTGGATGGCAACAACTGAAGGAGAGGGACTTTTAGGAGAAAGAGGAGACAATGGACTAGGAGGAAGAACCTTGGTGGAGACTAGATTGATCCCATTCCTTCTTATTGCTTTCCCAATAATATGACAAATCAGCTAAAGAGGAGACTGAACCTAAATGGAAGGATATGCATCCAACTAATATAGCCGCGAGGATAAGCGTATATGCTGCCGTTGCCTCAGCTAGCCCTAAGGGTGTCTATTGCTTCTTGTGGTGTGGGTATCCATGCACATGACACAATGTCAGTCAACTAAATTTGTCACTATTAAAAATTAGCCACTTCACACAGCAGAAATAATATTAGGATTTTAGGAACAAACCCTTCCTGATCAGATCCCCCTTGGTACTCTTCATGGGTACTTGGTTCAGAGTTCAGAAATTTGGATTAGCTTAGCTTGTCCTGTTCAATAAACTCCAGAAATATCAGTCAAAAGAACATCTATAGAATCTGACTGATCCAAACTGAAGTTGCAAGTTCAGACAACAGACATACAAAAGAAACCACAGCAAAGAATCTTGAAAATGGGCCAATTTTTAGTTTCTGCCAAGCATTTTCAAATGATTGCTCTTCTGAACTTTTTCTCTGACAAGAGGGACAGCAGTGCTGCCTGATGCCACAACGCTTCTTTTTATTTATCTTAAGAGATAACATCTATGTCAAAGTCCATGAAAAATCTCCCTGCATCTGTTATAGATGCTAGCCATTTCACATGAGTTTTTCATGAATTAGTTTATAAATTACAACTGAACTGCCAGTACCTGCAGATATGCTTTCTTTAGAGCATCTTCAGGTCATGTAGCTTTATCTTAAGAGACAGCATATAGGACTCTAGGTCAAGTCCATCAAAAATCTCCCTGGATAATTTGTTATAGATGTTAGCCATTGCACATGAGTTTTTCATGAATTAGTTTATTTATTACAACTGAACTGCCAGTACCTGCAAGCCATGTAGCTCAGCTAATGCACTAGAGGTGACCTGAATGATGTCTTCAGAGTTCCACATTGACCTGCCCTGCAGTTTTCAGGTTAACAATGTTGCCATGATGCCGTCCAGCATTTCAGCACGACAGTAGTAAACCAAACTATAGATTGCACGCACGTCAGAACTGCTGCAACCATGATACGTTTCTGAACCAGAAAAACAGTGCTCTACTGTGAAGCCCCTCTGTTCCAGATGAACAACAGCCGCTTAAAGATCATGGAAGCAGTTACTTGCATCTGCAATGTCACATAGCTCCAAAAATTCTTACGGTTTGGAAATTGGAGACGGCTGGGCAAATATTCCGAATGGTTGAAGATTCAACCCTCTTCCCCATCAGATCTGATGTGCTTTGCAGTCACCAAACATATTTGAGCAACGAAGCTTATACTAGGTACAGACGTACAGTAAAGAACTCGACGGACAATTTCTCACCGGCGCTCCGAAGTGGCATCCACCACGCGCATCTCCTCCGCATCCCCTGCACGAACTCCGGCTGTGTGACTGCGCCGTGACCGCCTGCTTTCTTCTTCGCTTCCTCGTCCTCTTTCGAATCGGCAGCGGCGCGTGGCCGTCACCGACTAATCGATGGATCCAGAGTACGGTCGCCACTCGCCACGCCATGGACGCCAAGACGTACAAGCTCCAGCTGCAGCTCGGCCTGGCGGTCTACACCGTAGCGGATTCGAAGTTTGAGCTAGCGAGATGCCGTTGACGGACACGACGAAGCAGCAAGTACCGGATCATCGGACGAGGAGTTAAGAGGAGGAGCCTGACGAGATCACCCACACTAGATTCCGTGGGCATGGTAGCAATCTACACCAAGACGCTGAGATGCAACCCGGATGGATTTTTCATACGTGTTTGCCAGCCCAGAAGTGTACAATACGTATGTGCCTCTTCTGCAAATCGTTTCTGAATTTCAAAAGATTTTTCATAAGTGTTCGCTGGATGAAACTCCCATACAGCTGATGATCAGGTCGGGCAAAATGAGACAAGTCCAAATCCTGGCGCAAATGTGTAACATTCTCTGGTAATCGAGTTTGAATATTTGCAGCTGAAAATCACAGTTGTTGCTAAAGGCGTGTGCAAAACACTCTGATGACACAACTGAAAATCACACATGATATTTGCAGCTGCTGCTATGTTTTGTGATCAGTCGAGGCGGCGGAGGAGATACTCGACTTCGACGTCCTTAGTCAATGGCATCACCCACTGATCATACAGCTTGGAGAGCACTTTAGGATCGACCTTGCATTCGCTGTCACCGGCAGTGACTTCTTGCTTGCCGGCGTTGTCCTCCAAGGTGACGTTCTGTCCGAAGGTCCTGGCCTTCTTCTCTACTCTCTTCTTCACCTTCTCTTCGACAGCCTTGAATGTAAGCAGATCCATCAAAGAATTGCTGTCCTGCATCGACAGTGAGATAAAGCAAAAGGAGTTCATTTTCTAGGGGTCGGCATCTAAATCATTCAGAGCAGACAGATAGGAGAAATGTAGTAGAATTGGACTCATGAAATGTGTAAAGTGCTCTGAAGATGTGAGAATGTGACAGAGTACCATGTAACCTAGAAATACAAAGGTAGCCATTTAAAGGGACATATAAGCTGATTTCTTAGTTGAACTTCAACTATCAAGGTTCACCAATATACATAGCCCTTGGGAACACTAGATATCTTTTATATTGCTATATACATAATATCAGCAAATATACCAATTATGTACGTATTAGGTAATTCAGGGAGGCAGCTAATGTGATGTTCAGTAGATTAACCTTTGCTTGTATTAGTGGACTATAATCGTGAGGAGCGTCTTTGAACTTCACCTCAGCAACATATTTACCAATATGGACTCTTCTTGATAGCACCTACAAGAAAAGAACCTTGTATTTTACAGGTACACATCAATTTCAAAGTAAAAAAAAAATCCAGCAATTTGCAATTCTTCCTGCAGTACAAGAAATTCTAACCTAGAACTCATACCTGCAGACATGCAAAATCCAACGCAACTGTTTCTGCATAGCTACCGTCGTCGCCGTCAACAGTGAATAAGGGGAGCAATTCATCGAAATACATTTTCCATATTGCATCATTCACAGTGACCAACGAAGCTAGAGGGTGCAAAACCTAATAATAAAGAAAGAGAAGCTCAGATCTCAGCAATCATCACTACCACTTCTTGGTATTTTAAGGTATTGCCTGATGAGCACCTTTGGGGAACTCTTGGTAGGAAAGAGTGGCGAGGGAAGATCTTGAGGGAAGAATGGAACATCTTCTGGCTTTTGATAATGTCCAGCCTATGAGAATTTAAAAAATGTTACTGAGATTGTGTATGAGATTGCACAAAAGGGTTAACTATTGCAGTACATGAAAATTCACAGATGGATTGAGAATTTGTAAGAGATGACACAGCAATGGTATAAATTGCAGTGTATGTGCAGCCATACTTCCAGTAGCATCTGTGCTATATGCCTTAACAAAGAACATGTTATTAAGCTGTCCAGGCTTGGAAGATACAGTACAATCTAGAAATGAGAAAATAAACATTTTGACCTTTTCCATGTCCAGTAAAGTATCAGTAAGCAACGATTAATCATATTACCTTTTTTCCAAACATGCCATTAGTTAGATAACTAATAGTAAGTAATAGGAAGTACATCTTACTTTTCTTGCCTTCTGAATTTTAAACAATTGAATGGGGACAGGATTAAGTATTAAGTCGTTTGAATCAACAAACAGTGGAAAGCCAAGTAGAGAAGTGCCAATAGAGCTCAAAGAACTGAGATTCATCTCTACCCTAGCAAGATGGTTTCAAACCAGTTACTTGTTTCAATCCTAGCGTACTGAAGTTCTACAAAACAGTTGCTTTAATAATTTGATCGGACATAATTGCATTTCGCAAGACAAAATTAGGTAATCTGCCAAATGACAACAACTGCAGCCTCTGCATTTCAGCTAAAATTCTAAAACCACATCACGGTAGGGATAAAAATCTTCACATCTTGATTCGTAATGGTAAGTAAGACGACCACATTAACAGTAACAAACGGACAGGTCCAGCCTTATCAAGATTCAAGAACTTGAGCAAACAGTTCCCCATCCCCTACACTGTTCCGCATGGTTCCCCATCCGGTTAATGCAAATCTTAATGGAGCAAACTGACGGCCGGGCCGGGCCGAGCGAGAGAGTGCACGAAGCAGCCGTAGAGGGGGCAAGGCGGGCGTCTCCGGCCGGCGGAAGCCATCGCCGTCGCAGCAGAAGTGTTTTGCATATAGCCCCCTAAACTGGATCGAGACCAATAATCGCGATCCGAATATTTACAAAACAGACCCTGGGTTTTTACATTTAGCCCCCTAAATTGGATCGCGATCCAAAATAGGGGGTTATTTGTAAATATTCGGATCGCGACTATTAATCGCGAATCGCGATCCGAATATTTGCCCCCCCCCCCCCCCCCCCCCCCTCGGGTCCTGAGTCCTGACACTTGCCGGCGGAGGACTGAGGCAGAGACGAGGCTTCGGCCGGTAAACGGCGGCGGCGAGATGCTTCTCCCCTCCCAAACAGAGCCAGCAATGCGGCGGCGTCGCTTGCTTACTTGAACATGACGGTGCCGCCGATGAAGGCGACCCAGAGTTCGCCCCGCGGCCGGCGTAAGATGAAGGAACGAAAAGAAAGAAGCTTGCCTTGGCGTTGAGGGCCTCCGCTTCCCGGACGAAGAACTCAACGAGAGAGCGCCCTCCGCCGCCGCCACCGCCGGCGGGCGCGTAGGCCGGCGCGTTGTGCGGGTGCCTGGCGCGCTCGAGGAGCGCGAACACCACCGAGTCCTCCAGCCGGACCAGCGCGTCCCGCACCGCGGCCAGGCTCAGCTGCTCGGCCCCCAGCGCGTCCATGGCGAGGAATGAGATCGGAGCGGGGTGGTTTCCGGGGGGCGGAAGGGAAAGGAGTGTGCTTTGGGCCTTCGGCACGGCAGTGGCCTGGTGGGGGTTGGCGAGTGGTCAGGCCACCACAAGTACACGCCTCTGGTGGAAATGGTTTGAGTGGCCAAGGGGCCCAAGACGACCCTGTGCTCACTCAGTGCGTGGACCAGTGTGAAAAGCCACGGTCTAGTGAATTCAAAACATTGTTTTTTTCTTTCTGAAAAATCCATTTCGCAACGTTGTTCTATTGATTCATCTCTAGAAAGATTGCCAGATGTGGGGTGCGAATGAAACAGACATGTTCTTGCTAAAGGCATGAGATAGGGGTATGTTCTTGCTGAAGACTGAGTTGGACAGCTTAAGTAGAAAATCACGAGTCAATGATAGTCATAGACGAGGGTGTAAGTGGTGGAGAGGTACAGTGATTGACTTTTAGAGAGATACAAAAGGTGTTCTTTGATCCGGAGAAAAATAAAATGTTCTATATATTTATTACGCCCAATATAAATGAAAAAGATAATGTTATATGAACTTAATTTTGGTTTTAGGGAAGAAATTCACGTACTTCACATGGTTCAATATTTTCCTGCAAAAGACATATATATTCGATATGATTATTTCTCTTTGCCCTCAATTGAGTATCAACACAGATAATTAAGAGCACAAAGCATTTTTTTCGTGATAATAACTAATATATTCATTCGATAATTCTTAGGCCAGTCTTAGTGGACAATTTCATCGCACAATTACCAAGACTGAGAAATTGATAGTTGTGCCAGTTGAGTGTCAAATATACAAGACATATACTTCCTATGCTTTTTAAATTTGTAACATTTATAACACTTATTTTAAATATTATATAATTAATAACGGAGGACATAGGCCAAGAGGGGGAAAAAGAAATAATTGCGCCACCATGGATGGCTCCCAGCTCCATGCGGCACAAGCACGGTATCTCACCAACCCGCTATACCGTGCTCCATTCAGCACATGACGACAAGAACCCGCCGCGTGCCATTGGCAGGCACCATTCCTACGCGTGCCGAGCACCGCAAGCAACCCACCTACGGAGAGGCACCCAGGCACATGATCCTGTACCGCCAGCCATTATACTAAAGAAAGAAGCTGTTGCTGGTGGCAATCGCAGTCATAAACAAGCGACCGGCGATTCTTGCTTGCACACGTTTAACATACGCCGCGCAGAAAAATGCATGGTTTGGAGCGACTAATCGCGAAACACGTTTCCCGTTGGCGTTCAAGGTTCACACTGATTGGGCGGTAGCGACGGTGGTGCTGGCAATCGGTCCTCGTCGTCGTCAAGGTCGTGGTGACTCACGGTTCACATGACCGGGCCACGGGCTTGACAGACGGCGTGGCTTCCTGGTCGCGTTCGGCGCCATTTCCGCGAGTTTACCGTACCCCGTCCTGTTCCGGCAATAAATCCTCGCCGCCCCCTCTTTGGGCGAAATTCCTCGACGCGCGTCGATCTCGATTTCTCGCCACCGTCCGGCTATATTCGTTCATTCGTCCGTCCGCGCATCTCTGCCGGCACAGCCACAACCACCGCCGCCGCCACCTGCCTGTTTGGTAGGAATCGGAGCCAGGCCGCGCGCCCATGGCCGTCGCCGTTTGCGTCACCGGCGCCGGCGGCTTCATCGGGTCGTGGATTGTCAAGCTCCTCCTCGCCCGCGGGTACGCCGTCCGGGGCACCTCCCGCCTCGCAGGTACGCGCTGCTGCTCCCTCCCTTACCCGGACCGGACCCCACGCCGTCCCCAAGATTCTTTCTTGCACCCGGAATGAGGCTGACGGGTTCTTCTAACTCGCTTCCTTCCGGTCGTGGTGCGGCGGCGGGATCTCGGTTGGCGGCGCAGATGACCCCAAGAACGAGCACCTGTGGGCGCTCGACGGCGCGGCGGAGCGCCTCACGATGCTGCAGGTGGACCTGCTCGACCGGGCCAGCCTCCGCACCGCCTTCGACGGCTGCGACGGCGTCATCCACACCGCCTCGCCGATGCACGACAAACCTGTGAGCGCCGCAGCCGATGAGCTCGGATCTCCCATTCTCCCCGCGGAAAGATTAACTGAAGTTCTCCCCCCTGGCAGGAGGAGATCATCGAGCCAATCATCGCCGGGACGCGGAACGTCGTCGAGGCCGCCGCCGACGCCGGCGTGCGGCGCTTGGTCATCTCCTCCACCATCGGCACCATGTACATGAACCCGCACCGGGACCCCGACGCGCCTCTCGACGAATCGAGCTGGAGCGACCTCGAGCACTGCAAGAGCACCAAGGTAAAAATAAATTTGGATCGAATCCTTTCTCCATCCCCTCAAATTTCGAATCTTTTCCAAAAAATAGAGTAAAAATTGATGCTGACAGCCGTTCGAATTATTCGCAGAACTGGTACTGCTACGCGAAGACGATCGCGGAGCAGAACGCGTGGGAGGCGGCGCGGGCGCGGGGGCTGGACCTGGCGGTGGTGATCCCGGTGGTGGTGCTCGGCGAGCTGATGCAGCCGAGCATGAACACCAGCACCCTGCACATACTCAAGTACCTCACCGGAAATGCCAAGGAGTACGTCAACGAGTCGCACGCGTACGTGCACGTCAAGGACGCCGCCGAGGCGCACGTCAGGGTGCTCGAGGCGCCCGGCGCCGGCGGGCGGCGCTACGTCTGCGCCGAGCGGACTCTGCACCGCGGCGAGCTGTGCCGGATCCTCGCTGAGCTCTTCCCGGAGTACCCGATTCCGACGAGGTATGGTTATTGTGCTGCTTACTGATTCTAGCAACTGGTGCTGCTCTGAAGCCTCTGAATCACTGCTAGCTTGCTTCAATCAAGAGGCTTTTAGTAATCTGAAGAAATGGAAGAATTCACTAGCATGATTTAGGAACATTGGAGAATTCAGCAGGTCTGTTCGGATTGTCCTGAAATTGAACTTCAGCACAGTAAGCTGACTAAATCAATACTGAAGACTGTTTCTGTGAGTAATCAAGTTGGTATGATTGGTTAATTGTTCAAGTGGGGGTCCATGGATTTGAATACTTGCATGGTCAAATGTGTATCTAAGAACTAGATATCCATGCATATAATAGGCCGACACAGTTAAATAGATACACAAGGATAGAATAGTCTGACCTCCAGAAAACACTAGCATAAAGTCTGAATGTTCATGCATTTCTTAAGCATAAAGTATTTTCATTACATCTTTGTGCTTGCAACTGTCTGAATGTATGGGACAACATCTTGAAACATAACAGTGCCAATTATTTTCTTTGAAGACAAGAATGGTATTGCTCTATCTCAAAGCTTACTTTGTTTTCAAGATATGAACAACATACATGGTGCCCGGATCCTGAAATTGCTTCAAGACAAAACAATGGCTTCCCTTAGACGGCACTCTAGTCACAACACTAACCTACTGGTTGCATGGTACTTCTGCAGGTGCAAGGATGACATGAATCCACCAAAGAAGGGTTACAAGTTCACAAACCAGCCTCTGAAGGACCTAGGCATCAGGTTCACTCCCGTGCATGAATACCTCTATGAAGCAGTGAAATCCCTGCAAGAAAAGGGATTTCTCCCCAAGGCTTCTGCCACAAAGGTAAAAAACTGTACAGGATAAAGAATTAAAAATCACCAAGCATTCAGAGTGGTATCAGAGTTTGCATTTCATACATTCAACGCTTTGACAGTTTCAATCTAATCTAAACATCCTAAGCGCACCGAGAAAAGAAAATGTGAACAACAAAATCCCCCTTGTGCGCGCTTTTGACAATATATACTGTCCTAATTGTGGCGTTTGCTGTTGCAGGTGACTGAAAGACGCAGTTCCCCACCTCAAAAGCAGCCAGCGCCAGTGTTGATTTCAAAACTTTGATGGATTCACACACGAAGTAATCCACCAATTATTACACTTGAAAAAAATCTGCTGATTATCTTAATAAATATAGTGGCTTATTTGATTTGTTAAATTTTGCCGGTCAGTTCTTGTATAAAGCCAAATGCCTTGAGACTTGACTACTTGAGAGTGCAGCATCATGTTGCTCTTGCACTACACTTGTGTGCAGCAGCAGTATAGAGCAATTTCAGGGATGGTTCTAATGAACTCTCCCAGTCTTCCAACATCTACATCATTTTATCTCATTTAGGAATAAATTAATGTAGCTAGTAGGAAGTCAGCTCTTGACTTCATCTTGAGTCTGAGCATATTCTTCATGACCTTGATTCTGTTGCTGCGTTAAACAAATTAACAAATACAGTCACATAACTTTTTTTAAAAAAATAGGATGAAATAAATACGAGAAAATATTGAAGCAGAATTTTTTGTGATGTGCAACTGTAGAAGTTGACTAGCACATCACTAATTTTCTTTTTTGTTAGATTGTCTGATTTGTATGTTCGTGCAATTAAGGAGCGAACTTGAGTGCAGGATTTAATGTGGTGAAATTTGTCCATATAGGTTTGAGTCATATTCCTCGGTATTTATTATAGGAATTATAATGGTGCTAATTCTTATAGTGGTAGCAGCGAGGCATGGTAACTTCGTCAATAAAATCTATCAGCTCATTCTCATAGAGGTAGAGTTTTTTTTTCTTTGATAAGGGTAGAGGTAGAGTTTTTTTTTCTTTGATAAGGGTAGAGGTAGAGTTTGCGTATGTGGAGACGAGGATATCATCAGCATACACATGCAGATTATATTTTCACATTACACGTCCCTCTGTTTCAAATTATGAGGTACTAGTCTATCAACCCGTGCTCCCACACGGGCTAATGTTTTTAGAAGCTATTGTATTTGAAAATTATTTAGAAATTAAACTCCTAGCTAATAATCAAAATTGATTGCCTACTACTCTCTTATTTTTTTCAATACGTCAACATAATACTTATATAGATATGTACCTATCTTTGTCCAATTGTGATTGATTTTTAATTAATAATTACTCTATGCACTTTTTCATCCATATTCATACTTTTTCCATTTTATATCGCACCTCCAATCTTCCATACATTATGTTTAGCATACAAATCAATATTTTTCATCGATTCTTCACATACATGTATAAATGGTCTAAATGGTGACACTCATCATGTGTATATACTTTAACTTAATATTTTTATATTAATAATGGCATAAATAGGTAATTTAGAATCATATATTAGTTTATTTTTGACATTTATGTATGATGCATATGAAGATAATTAGATTAAGATATAGATGTTTAATTTAGGTTATTTTTAATAACAACTTAAGTGGGTAATATAGATAAAATTTTAGAATGACATTTTTAAGTTATGCTTTATAATGATATGTATTAGTAAATTGGATGAAGATTATGGGATTACTTTAGATTATTTTTTATAATAGCTGAGCTCGGTAATTTAGATATAGGTTTAGAGCTTATTTTTTAATATTTTTACAATGATAGTGGTGGGTAACTTTTTAGAAAATATAATAGATCAATGGCTATGATTATTAGAGTTTATAGGATTGGTGTTTGATGTTTTTGATTTTTATGAGAATTTATCTCATTTTTTTCTAGCTTGTCTCAAGGGAACTAATGCGGAGTCCAATGGAAAAAATTGGGACTACATTGCTAAAAAATATTACCATAAGCTACCTCTCGTTTGTTAAATATTCAACATAATAGATATATATTTATTATCTTCATCCAATTGTGATAGATTTTAGTTAGTAATTACTCTATAATATTTTCATCCACATTTATAATCTTTAACTTTTCACTTTGCATCGCAGGCATGCGCTTGAATTTGTTTAATGAACCCTAAGTTTGTGATACAATTTTAACATAGAAATCTATATTCTCATCACTTCCTCTATATCTTTATAAATGGTGACACATCATGTGTATAGACCTTAATTATTATATCATATACCAATAGTGCAAGATATAGACGATTTAGAATCATATATTGCTGTATATTTTAATTAAGGTTATTTGATTCAAACGTAGGGTTATCATGTTATTTTTAATAATGGCATGTGTGGGTAATATAGATGCAAATTTAACAGGTTACTTTTAAGTTTTTAAGTAATAGCGGTGGGCAATTTGATTGCAAATTGGGGGGTTATTTTAAATATTGTTTATAATGGCATAAGTGGGTAATTTTGATGAAGATTAGGGGGTTACTTTAGTTTATTTTATATAATGGCAGAGGTGGGTAATTTATATATAGATTTAGGGGGTTACTTTAGGCTATTTTCATAATGGCATAGGTGGGTAATTTTTTAGAAAATATAATAGATTTAATGGCTATGATGATTTGAATCTATTGATCGATGGTCAGATGTTTTGCTTTTTTTGAGAATTTCTAGGATTTCTCTCTTTTTCTAGAGTGTCCACCTAGGAATCCTAGGTGGCTTCACCTGAAGGCTTCAAAAGGAGCCTCCAATTAGTAATAGTAAGATTCTAACTTTCTTGGAGGCTCAAACCGTTTTATGTTTGACTAAAATTATAGAGAAGATCACAAAAGTTGAAGTTTATAGCACCGAATAGATATATTATACAAATATATTTAATGAAAAAACTAATAATACTTATTTGATAATATGAATGTTAGTTATAAATTTGGTCAAACTTGAGATGCTTTGACCCTCCAATAAAATTGGAATGACTTATAATTTGGAACGGAGGGAGTAGAATATAGCGTAGCTTTGGCATGCAACTCAATGTTGCACGTCATACCATTCTCTGCCCATGCATAAAATAGTTACTCGATCAACTTCAATTTGTACAATGAGGTCATTGACTCAACCTCAATTTGTCTTGCTGCTCGACTATCGCAGGCACAAAAAAGGGGGGAAAAGATCGCGGACTCCAACCAAAAGCAATTGCACCTTTTTTTTCTCCTGGCATTCCGGGCTCCGGCCCAAATTGAGTGGGTCAGTTGGCCCACGTTACTAAAATTCTCAATCGCAGTCGTCAGTCGAGCTTCACAAAACTACAAGAGAGGGCTGAATGGCCGAAATTCTCTGGATGGAACATCTCTAAACTACGCCACATAAGCGTCTGGCTATCAAACTATAAATAAACATATTAGAATTTCATAATAATATAGAAAACAACAGCACGTAAAGCAATGCCGAATGTAATGAGCGTCTACATCATCTGTACTGTTACTGTGTTTCGTAAAAAGAAAAAGAATGCATGCACTCAAGGTAAAAGGGAAAACTGTAGAACCCACCCAATGTATCACTTGGATATGAATTCTCCCTCACCCTCTCACAATTAGATGGTGTTTGGATCACTAGTTCATGAGCTAAACTTTAGCTCCTAAAATTTAGTTCTGCTGGGGTATTTGGATCCATGGGTTAAATTTTAGTTCCTCATCAAACAATGAGTGATTTGCCCTTATTAATGACTCCCTCTCTCTCTCCTCTCCCCTTCGCCCCTGAGTCCTTGCCGCCGTCTTCCCGAGCCACCATCCCCACCCGCTGGTGCTGCGGCCCTCTCCTCCCCGCCGGCAACCGTGGGCCCCAGATTCGGCGATGCGGCCGCCGTCCGCACGCTCCTGGCTGGCACCATGAACACCCAGCAGGTGCACTGGGCTGGTGGAAGTAAATGAAATCGGCATCCGATAATAAATCAGCCCACCAGGTGCCACGCCACTGACCCGCCGCGCCATCGACACCATCGTCCATAAGCGCCACCACACCGCCACGCCCACCATGCGCCCGCACCGTCGGCCACCGCCACCGTCCCACATCCCTGGCGGCGGCGGCGGGCGAAGGAGGCGGGGTCGGGCGGAGGCGGCGGCCCGGGCGAAGGAGGCGGGGTCGGGCGGAGGCGGTGGGCGTTTGAGGAGAGAGGGAGTGCAGGAGGGGCAAGGGGACCACGCAGAGGAGAGAGGAAAGGGGGGCAGGGGTGGAAAAGGGGTCTTGGGGAGAACTTTTAGCCCCTTTTAGGGCCTCTTTGGGGGCTAAAATTTTTAACCCAAAGTTTAGCTATTTGTCACTTTTGCCCTCCTGTTTGGATCCCAAGAGCTAAATTTTGAGCTAAAAGTGCAAGACTAAAATTTAGTCCTTGGATCCAAACAGGCCCTTTAGTCATTTTATTGCAAATGCATATTCCTAGTTTCCTACCTAGTTTTCTTGAAAAATATCCATATGGCTAACAAATTGGGCCTTTTTCCATCAATTTGAAACCGTCAACGTGTTTATTGATTGAAGTTATGCATAATTTTAGAAATATACAACCCCAGCCCACTTTGGTGATTTCACCAAAAGAATAACTGATTGGAGCTTAAAATTGTCGGATCAAGCTTCATTATTTGCAAAAAAGAACACTATAACATGAAGAATAAAGATATTCCAGGCACCTGGATAAGTTTGAATCGGCGATAGCTTGGCAGCATCATGTCATGGCTCCATATCTTTGAAAACATGCATATATCTACAAAAACGTGCATGATTATTGGTTGAGCGAATGCATAATATATATGATGTTTTGCAACAAAAACATGTAACAAAAATAGCTTATGAGAGAATCTCAAACTCTTAAGCAATGGTTATTGCAATTTCCCTCGGGTAAAACACACGTCTATACTCTATAATCGAGCATGGCACCAAATTTCATACAACTCACATGTTTTTAAAACGCTAGATTTCATACTAGTAGCAAGATACGCGTCCAGAACATGAAATACAAAACTGAGGTTGGCTGAACTTCCAATTTACGCATCTGCTGCAGTTGGTTTAGTCATTATCCTCTCGACGAGTCTTCGTCACAATGTCACATGCATAATACGTCTGCACCACATCCGATGCTATACTGTACAGCAGAGCATAGCTCCAGCATCTGATGCCAAGTACAGAAGAACTGCCTGATGAAAGACGGCAACAAAAAACAGTGTTGGCCTGGTACTTCTGATGCATGAAAGCAAATGTACATGCATGGCTCACAAACTGGGACGGGCGGCAACTGTACTGTCACATCTCTCTCTTCCTACAAGTGCCATGCATGACAGAAGATGAAATTAAAAACCTCAACAGTGATATGACAATAACACCTTCGTCCTTTATCAGAGAGGCTATGAGCCTATGACTTGACACAGTCGTAGCCAATTGAAAAGGCTACAGACCTACAGTACGTTAAACTAAAAAAAACTCAAAACCTAGCAATTAATAAAATTACCAACCATCTATCAATGATCATATTCGGTCTGTGTTTTTCATTAGTCTATATACCAACCAAATTTTGACAATCAAGAATATGAAATCAAGCCCTTTTTGTATTAGTTTGCTTCCTAGTTCTTATATATTTCACACACATGTTTCGATACTTCAGAGTTCAGATCACGTTTACTGATTTACAAAGGAAGCGCAACAACTTTGCTAGCTGCAAATATACTTTGCTTGCATGGAGCTAGAAAAGATCTGCAGGTATATGGGTGACTGTCACTTTCATTAATGATAATATAAACCGGTTGGAAACAATATTAAAATGATTTAATATTAAATATTTTGCTAAAATTATAAATTATGGTGGGAATCTCTCTGTTTCGCATACACAAAAACAGTAAGTCTCCTAGTCCTAAGCAAGTTACGGTAGGCCATAGAGACAAAACCTTCTTTCAAAAGATAAATATAGAGAATAAGAAGTAACTAAACAGTACTAACAATATATATAACGAATCTGAAGGTGTTTGGACTGATACAGCACTATAAAATGAATTACAGGAGAAGTCTCAAATTTCAAGTAACTGACTGTTAAAAAATCGAGTAACAGAGCATTTTTTTCCATAAAATTAAATAAACCGAGTCATGTTCCCTTGAGAGAGAAAGGGAGTTCTCATGAACAGTGCCGCACCTTACTTGCAGAACAGTGTATGCAATAGCTGCTTAACAGTTCATCAAGGGATATCCATAGGTTAACTTTCAAGTTATATGAAAGGAAATATATATACATTTCCATCATGCATTAAGTATTTTACGGGTACCAGCTAGTCACACTCACAAAAGGGGCCATTTGAGTGGCAACTTGATTTTCCGATTTCTATGGGAGTTCTTAATTGTTTCTCATAAAATTCATGCATCCTACACACGTCATAAACCAATATGAATACCATTTGAGTGGCTAGTTGATTTTCCGATTTCTATGGGAGTTCTTAATCGTTTCTCATAAACTCATGCATCCTACACACGTCATAAACCAATATGAATGATTGAATACCATGATTAGGCTACGCGCAAGAAAATATAGTCCTTTCACAAGCAAAAGCAAATTCCATGAAAGGACTGTTTTCTTGCTTGTGAGCCATGGACGCAAACACATCTTGGGTCTATTTTCACAGATATTTCTCAAAACTACACATTTTAATTTGCAACTGCATTTATCCTAATTCAAATTCTTCTATATATCAATGGTTAGGCATAAAAAAAAGTTTCATATAAACACAGTGTACGAGGATCTATGTTATATTTTTAATAATTAGAGTGGCAGTATTTAGCTAATCTGTCTTTTTTTTTGCATACTTAAAAAGAGACAGAATTGTGAGATATTAACAAGGTGACGCAGCTCTTCTGCGTGTTCGGAAAAAATAACAAGGTTTTGCAGATAATAGGCACATAATGGATAAATCCCCATTATGTATGGGTTGTCTCTTAAGTCATTCTAATAGCATTATTGCACACCCTAATAAATCCATGACAAGCAATGTTATATATTCAGTATCAGCACACATCATGTAAGCCGGTTCTGCATGCATACATTTCTAATTAATTTACATGTGTCTACAAATGTACGTGCAAAGCTTATCTCTTTTCTGCACGCATGCATTTCTATACTTGTGAGTTCATACACCAATATGGCTTCGAAAATTGTTCACGATCTCCCAGAATAATTAAAGCTAGTGTTGATCTGGGTAGAAGGATGAACAAACGGCTTAAAAACAAATGTTCAATCTAATTATTTATTGCATGGCTTAATTATATTTATTTGGGAGGTCCAACAACCTCTACTCCTGCCCACATAATATGAAGTCGAGATGCAGTAGATGTGCTTGTGCAGATCTATCGATAATGACAAGCATTAAAAAGAAATACTAGAGAAAGGAACACGCATTTATATATAGGCCACTGAATTATCAGAACATGCTAAGGTATAAGAACAAACTTCCTGAATTTATCTCAAATGACGATTTTACTGGATCCCAAGAATATATATACAGGTCAAGCTTATAGGAAAGTAAATGAAGATAAATCAAATAGGACCAATGAACTTTAACATCATTATTAATTTGGATTAATCATGAATTCCAAAAAATAAATTGTTGCATGTGCCGTTCTCGAATAATTTACACCAAGTATATTACATATATATGACTGTACTACTGATTAGTCTTTCAAAGTTGTTTTGACACAAGCTAAATGTGCACTATATACCCACATAAAATAAAATGGTCCAAATTTTCAAGGGTACTCTAAATGGTACTAAAATTCATAACTAGAGTTTGATCACAGGTTCACTGCTGCTTGCAAAGATTTTATTAGAACCGGGTATACACCTAATATACTATCATATGATTATAAATACAAATATCTAGACAAAAGAAAAAAAAAAGATGAAACCATATGGCTACTAAAACACACAGTTAGTCAACAAAGTGACTGCCACAAACACCTCAGAAAAAGAGAGTTGACGAGAAAATTTACCTCTCTCCAGTAGTCGAAAGGAACAACACATGTCGAGTAGTAACTTTCCCAAAGCATCCATCAACTCGAATCATATCACATCGATCTTACTAGAGAATAGCTTTCACTACGTGCCACACATTTCACCACCCAATGCAAATTGATCCAGCTTTCCGCAGTTCTTCACTGGATGTACTAATTCGGATGGATAAATACCAACACTTCTTTCCATGCATGTATGTGCGCCTATCTCATCATGAAAAGATATTCTGCTGAATGTCTTCGGCTAGGTACAGTTAACCTAGCTAGCTAGTATGCATATGACATATCAAAACAGTGGATACTACAAAGATGTAATTTTTCTGTACTTTAGTCAAACTTGATTTTTCCCCTACCTGAAGCAAAACAGTGTCAGGGCAAAAACAAAGAGATACCAAACGCAATCAAGCACAAACACATCTGACATGCATGATGCAAAAATGACAGCAGTAGTTCATTCCTCACAAGGAACCACCAAACTAATTAACTAACAAAAGGACGAGGCTAAGATCGTGGAAATACCTTAGTTATCTGGGTAAACACCTCCACAGTGTATTTCCTAGCTTATCATGATGCTGTTGGGCTGAGAAAAAACAAAGGTGCTTGTGAATGGATCGCTCATGAGTAGCAGAATAGCAGTAAAGAAGGACCACAAGCAAGATGCACACCCAACCATGCAACTCTCATCACAACAAATATAGAAGAAATCAAAAGATATGAGACCAAAAGAAAAGCCAACAAACACAAGGGACGACACACTTATGCGCCCCACATCAGTAGTAACACTGCAACAACAGAAGCTCTCCTTTCAGCGAGCAGCACTGTTGCGAGAAAGAGAGAGAAACCCAACTCAACAAGGCCAAAGGGTGTGTGCACGAGAGATACAAAGGGCCTAACCTATAGATGCAAGCTAGATCTGGCAGAGGCAAAGCAAGGGCACCTTCCATGCCAAATATAGCTCATCTCTTAGCCTCCTCCATGCTCCATTTTTGACCCAACAAGAACTTGATCAACTCCAACACATGGCCAACCACCTGCATGCCGAAGAACCCGAAAAGAACAAGAAACCATGAAAGCAAAGGGTGCTGGTAGTGTGTGTGTGAGAGAGAGAGAAAGAGAGAGCAAGGATGCAGCTTATTCCGTAGATAAAATCCTCACAGTGTTGCAGTGTACTGGCAGCATCTCAATGCTTCAGCTCCCAAGGCAAGATGTGAAGGAAACAGAAAATTTGGGGATAAGAAAAACAAGAAGGAAAGCCAATCATTTATTCCGGTACTGCGAAGCCTACAGCTGCCCATCTTACCATTACCACCAGCATCCGTATACTCTCCTCGGTAGCAGTTCCCAAGACAACTTGACTGAAAAGACTAGAACAACATGAGGAAAAACCAAGTGTGTGTGAAGATCTAGGAGATAAGGAAGTGGAGGTGTAAAGTAGGAGAAAAGCCACGGTACTAGAGGCATGCGTGCTCTGTCTTTAGTGATTGAGTTTCTTCCAAAAGTAGCCCACATAATCCCTTTCTTGGAAGGAAAAGACTACATAAAAACATATGAATTGGATAGAATTGGAATGAAATTGAATAATAAACGGTTTTACACTCCCACTAGCGGATCTCGGTGGGAGTTAAGTCCTCAAGAAATGGAGAGGCTGACAGAAAGAGGAGTGAGCACGCGACGAGGACAGCACACACGCTATGCTGTTCATCGCGCCGTGTGCTCACTCTCTTCTGTCAATCTCTCCGGAGCCTCTCCGCACCTAGAAGCGCCTTACTCAATGACTTCGCACGGATCAGCCAGATACCTTTGAAAATCCAAGCAGAAGTTGCATAACCATGAAACCAACCATGAAACCGAAGAGGAAAAAACCAAATAAACCCTCCAAGCACAACAGGAAGAACGAGAAAGAGAAGAGGCCTTTGTTCTCCTTGGATCCGGTGAGCACTCGCCGTACAGAAATTGAAAGGAGAGGCAGTGAGAGAAACGGCCATCTATGTCTCTCTCTCCTCTATCATCTCTACCTCCCTGTGGTTCTTGATGTTTGGTTTTTGGAGCAGAGGAGATGGATGGGATGGGTCGTCGTACCTTACCTCCCAGTGCCGCAGCCTCGCGAGATTTTAAAGTAGTACTGCCTGGTGCTAGTACCCTGCCCCTGCCAAGTAGTAGTTCCAATCGGCAACAGTTAACACAGCAGTCCTTTTGCTTACGGGTTTTTATTTTATTACTGAGAGGACAAGGCGGCAATAGCCCAGCAAAATTTTAAAAATCAGTACGGTAATACAGTAGCTTAGCATCCCACAACGAGGTTTCCTGAAAATGATATCGTTGGGATCCCAGTTTATCTCTCTCGTTGAACAGCTTGTACACAGCTGGGGAGGCGCATATGCCCATCTTTTCTAGAGGGAGAATCATATATATATGCGTAGCCTGCCACTGGGAGGGTATAGGCAAATTCATTCTTATTCACAGCTAAATCCAAATAATTATTATCCATCCCTATCCTCCTCGGTTCCACCCATATTCCATGGATAATTAACTTTGTACTACATACATATATACATATCCAATTTATATCCAATTGATTGATTGTACCATTCCCATACCTGCCCTTCTCATTTCTAATGGATATATTATTTTCTACCCATACCCTCCCATTTAAAGTGGATGTGGATTTAGAGAGAGGGTATGGGTGCCAGTGACAGTCTATATATGCATAGCCAAGTAAAGAGAGAGAGGTTGATTTGCTCGTTCAGATTACAAGTCAGCGAAGTCAGGCCAAATAAGCGCCTACAGTTAGCAGTGAGCGATAAAGTGATTCCGAGTGCAGATGAAGGTGCAGTGAGTCTTCCCCAATACCACCTGAAATCGCCCCTTGAAATTTCTGGAAAGCGCCGCACTGATCTGTCTGGACCTGGATGTACCAATATGGTTGGTGAAATATTTTATCCATGCTGCTGTGGCCAGCCTAGCTTTTATGTTTTACCTAAACTTTTAAGATTTTCTGTCCGTACGTGTAATTTTTTCCTTTTCCTTTTCCTTTTCAGCCAACCTAGGTACCAACTGATTGTTCAACCAATCAAGGCAGCGTGTGTTGGACTTTGAAGCAAGTTCTAGGTGACGTGGGTGTTATTTTCGTCGATTTGATTTCATGGTCTCACTCTCACCTGTACCGGACCTTTGCTAGTGGCTAGCTCCTTGCTCTGCACAGGGCGAAGGAAAGCTCAACGCAGATGTCCTACGTCCAAGCATTGATGATGGTTGTCTCTGCCTGTCCCTGGCTGTTGCCAGTCCCTCTCCTTATTCCGTTGAAGAAAACGTTGCCCTCAACTGTCCCCTACGCCCAAGAGCAGATGTGGTTAACAGGGCGTTTCACTTTCCATGGTAACTCGTGGAGTAAACCCGATTTCTGGTTACAGTTTATTTAGCTTTGTCTTAAGTCAAACTTTTCTAATTTTGATCAAGTTTATATAAAAGTATATTAACACCTATATGGTACCAAATAATAAATATATTATCTAGACATATTTCATGATGTACCTAATGAAACTAATTTGATTCAAATAGACTTAATCAAAATTGGACAAGTTTGACTTAGGACAAAACCACTAGTCTTTAAACATTCCAAACCATATTTTGAAAATTATTGACAGGCAAGGTTTTAAAAATTTGCCTAAAACATTTTTCATAAGGTAAATTATTTGTGATGAGGAGTAATAAACGAACATAAAATACAAATAGTTACAAAAAAATTGTATTATCACGGATAAGAACAATTTATACATTCTCATCCATAATAACACTCCCTCCTTTTTTCACAATACCTATTCTGTTTCGTTAAGACAAGGCTTTGACTAGTAATTACTCTACTAATATTTTATTCATGTGATACTAAAGTATAATCATAAGAAAGAACTTTTTTCAATACAAATCTAATGACACCAACTTTGTGTCACAAAATCATAATTGTTGGTCAAAAACATTATCCTAACAAACGAAATACGCCTTATAATTTCAAAGGGAGGAGCATATGATTGCCAAATATACTGGTCAGGTATCCTAACAAAACTAAATACGCCTTATAATTTCAAAGGGAGGGAGTATACTGATTGCCAAATATACTGCCTCTGGTCAAGCAAAGTTGTCATTTCAAACAATAAATGCAAGTAGATCAAATTAAACAAGCTATTTTCTTTGTATGAAACATCAAGTAAACTTGACTGAAGGTCGTAGGGTGATTTGCTAATGTCCACAGGAGTGACAACAGCGAGGAATAACTTTAACTACAGCGAGATGCATAGACGATCAAAGGAAAAGGAAAGAAAGATCTGCGCAATTGCGCTTGAAAATCTACCACCCATCTTTAAAAAAAATAAAAAATCTACCACCCAACCCAATGAACTAGCGTGAGAGACTTGCTAGTAGCTAGTACTCGCGTGTGAGAGACTTGAGTAGAGGTTAGCATCGTAGCAAGGGCAGGGGAGGAGGACCGTACCTGTCGTCGCCTGTCGCGATGGGATGGACGAAGTTATCCAGTACTCGTACCGGAACCTTTTCCCATCAGCCGATACGGCTCTCCTCCAATCGCAGGCATCGGCAGCCGGCAGCCACTTCGTGTCACCACCATCCACATGACACTGTCGCGAAAGAGAAAAGAAGCGTGTGCGTCCTCGTCTTCCCCTTTCAAGTAAAAAAGAATCCAGCGAGAGCAAAGAATTCCTCCTCCCTTCTTTTCATTTCGTCCTCTGCGTTTCGTTTTCAGGAGAGAGGGTGAGGTGAGTGTGGACCGGCGGCAATAATAGTTAACAACTGGCCGTGTCGGGCATTTTATCTCACCGCGGTGTCGAGCCATGGTTGGTCCTCCCCAGGTGGGCCCCACGGCCGTGAGTGTGGACGTGGCTGCCTCTGAGTGGCCGTAGGCGGGTCCCCCACCGGCCGGTGTCCCTGAGGCTTGGAGGCTGGATCGAGTAGTCTCCTGGAGTCCTGCCCCCTGCCTAGTGGGTACTGCTGGGCACCACGGATGGCGGGTAGCGTGGGCGCAGTACAGCAACGTGTTTGGTGCTAGGAATGTTAAACAATCATACCCCCTGAAGAATGGGCAATTGACAAATCCCCAACATCATTCTGCGTGTATTTCATCACCTCACACACAGGCCACGGGAGTATGGACCCTTCCCTGAAAATACATCATCAGCATGTATGTTATCAGCTGACAATCCACAGGTAAGTTCATTCTAGGAGTATTTCCAAAGGCCCATCAGAAATTAGCAATCTTTAGTTGAAGAAATTGTTCTACATTGCAGTTTTCATGGTTCTGACCACAAATATAATTGTTTGTGCATTGCAGCACACACATGGCTTGTTCGTATCTCCTGGTGGAACGTGGAAGACCTATCAGGCTATCACTATCGGCACCGTGATCTATTCCCAGAGCAATTATGGAGCATAAGGTTTCGAATACTTTGAGCGAATAGTGAATATAAGATATTCCAAAACTGAGTTGATCCCATGTCGACATCCCAACTCCCCAAGACAATGGGGAAACAATGGACAGATTCACTTTGAAATGTTCATGCTCAAAAACTGAATGAAAATGCTTCCTCGGATGTTTGCTAGCCGACTACAGATCATGCCGTCGTCTCTCTGACCTTTAAAGTACGGTTATGTTAAACCTCGGATAGCTGGGTTATATTTTTCAGTAGTGGTACTGGCTGTGTTTTCTATATATTACATTAAACAACTACTGCTTAAAGATTCCATCTGACCGAGTATAAGATTTTTGCTTATTAACAATCATGGAGTAGGTCATATGGTACATGTCAGACAATGGAGTACAATTCTTCGATCTGTATACCAGATTATATTTAGCAGTGATTTGATCTGATGCCATAGATTTGGCTTGATGAAGATTGGATTCGAATGTGATACTTATCTGCGGGCTAGGTTATGGATGCACCATAGATTAAGTTTTATCCTAAATAGTCCTAGTCATGAATGACACTGACAGATCCCAGGTACTAGGATCATATATATCTTATCTAGTATTCAATGCACTAGTAGGATGGTATGATGAGATCTACTGATCTAGTATCCTTGCAGCTTTAGGCCCTGTTTGTCACAACTCCACTCCTAAACTCCAGCAACTCCATCAAAAAATTCAGCCAAACATCCCAACTCCAAAACTCTGTGGAGTTGCCAACTCCATGGAGCTGTAGTGCAAATGGAAGTGGAGTTTTGGAGCACCTCTTTTGCTGCTCCAGAAACCACTCTTTTGACCCTCCTCGTGGAGTTGGTGGATAATTACCCACCAATACCACTGGTTATGGAAAAACGTTTCGTTCTATTCCGCTATTCCCCGTCCCGCGCCTCCCTCCGTCGCCTCTGTTCTCACGACCGCCGCTCGAGCCCCGCCGCCGGCCGCACCACCCACCTGCTAACGATGCCTTCCCCTCCTCTTCCTTTGGGTGACCAGTGGGCAACGGCAGAGAGACAGAGGGAAAAAGAAAGGAGGAAGAAAGGAGGGGGGAGAGATGACAAGTGGGGCCTGAATTGGGGGCAACAATGGCAATTAACACTGAAATCGATTGTTTTGGAGCTGAGAGTACCCATCTAGCCAAACACCCCATTTTATTTCTGGAGTTCTGGAGTGGAGCTGACTCTACCTAGAGTTTTGGAGTAGAGCAGCTCCACCCAGAGCTGGAGCCATGCCAAACAGGACCTTAATATCCAGAGTTGACAAATCTGAGCTAGATGTTGTAAATTTGTCCATTTTACTAAACTTTGCTTTCCTAGATGGGGTTAGTTCGGACCACTACCTTGCTTGAAGTTTTCAATTAGTCATGCATGACTACTCGTTGTTTCAGATAGTCACGGCATCTCTCCCGCTACAGAAAGATGTTTCGATGTGGTCATTCTAAATTCTTGAGTAATTATGCATCCAAGGCTACCTCTTTTCGAAATAAATAATTAATAGTCAAAGTCCATTGCTAAAAAAATAGAAAAGCTTCACACACAGAGAACTTTAAAAGTTCACTTTCATCTCTGGGCCAAAAGTTAGAAAAATTGCTTATTCTAGTGCTACTTTAATTTTAGCAAGTGAGGTTAGTTTGATTACATACCTAAGCGATGTCGAGGCCCTTGCACAAATAGCCCACGAAATAAATCTTTCCATTGAGCATGAAAAACCACGCATGATGTCAGCTGGACATCCAACTGTAGAATTGCAGGATTAACTAGATCAAATTATCAAAATGAGAAAGCATATTGTTGTTAGATGAAAGAAAACGTTAATATACTAACACCAAAATAGGAAGGTCAAGTAATAAATACTTCGGAGCTTCCATATTTTAGAAGCTTCAGATCAAAGCGACCTGCAAGAAAAATTAAATAGTTTAAACATCCCATTTTTTACAGATCTCAAAAGAATTGTACACAAATCCTAATGTTCAAAACATCTAGGCGCAACTTTATACCGTCAAATCTTCTCAAATGCTTTGCATATAAGCAATCCACATTTTCATATAGAACAAATTCCCTGTGAAAACACATCAGAATCCAATCAGATAGAATACTGACATGGCTTTCCTAATTCTCATTTGAAACAGAGTTGTCGGAGAGACCTACAGACTATCATATAATACAACCAATCAACCATACCCACAAATTCACAACTACAGTTTAATGAGATCATACATCTTAGGTATAACTTACACAAATTAACACCATAGAAAGGGGATAGCAATAGCACAGTTTTGTTGTTAGAACACAGGAAGATTTGTCGAGTGTTCTGAAAACAAATGATTTCATTCATTGTAAACATTTTCTGCTACTATATACGTTCACTGAAAATTTACGTCGTTGGTGGCACCACACAACATGGATGCACAGATCATTGCAACAGCAGCAGGGATTGTAGTTCAACAGATTTGAGAGTTTCTAAATTAAACAAACAGATCTGAGTGGAATGGCAGAAAATACAAGCTTGTATCTCAGATGAAGATCACATGTCATATATGAAGCTTTATTCTACTAAAAAAAAGAATGACTCTCCATTAAGTAGTTAAAGCAGATGTAGCACTGTTTTAGAATAGTGATGCATTTATCTCATAACCTGGGCTCCAGAAAAATCTTTAATCACATGTGCAGCAGCTACTTTCTTTCATTCATTCATTTCACTTATTTTCTTTTTTATTCATTTTCGGTTCTCCCTTTGAGAAGCAGCAGCTAGTTTCTTAGGTCCATTGCAGTATGACGCATCATCAGTGTCTGAAGATTATCCAGCTTTATTCCCAGTGACTTACGATGCAACTATCTTCTTTTGCGTCTGAATGACCTTCAAGAATATGGATTGACTGCATTGTCGTAGAATTTATATCAATTATCAACTTTTGGGAGGCAGATATGTAGCTTCCTCGTGTTGCTGGTACTTGGTGGTTGCATCAACATCATATATCCTGTTGAGTGTAAAGGTGGTGCAGATGTGTGCAATCAAGACAGCAATGCATCAGATAGAGAAGGGAAGGTGACACACGAACAATCTGCTAGCCAAGAAAGCACTGGATCAGTTGTAAGTCCTCTCATGTAAGAAGAAAACTGTGTGATTTCAAGAGCTCTAGGTGACAACTGAAGCTGATTTGGATAGCATGGTAACCCACACATATTTTGGCACCTATGTGGTTTCCTTTTCAGAAGAGAATAGATGCAAAGCTACCATTGGGCGTGCCCTGATGACTATTTCTTCTGTCATTGTCAAGAAAGCAAACAGATAAGGGAACAAAGAAACATGCTGCATCCAATCGCTAGTAAGCTGAATTTGGTCGCCAGACCAGTCAGGTCTGGGAAGCGAAGTAGGATCAGTGATGCTGAAAGATGACCATTGGTTAGCCAATCACTTTAATCCCTTACCAATGCCATTGCTTTGCTTTGATTCTTATTTTGCCCATGGGCACAATTTGTTGGCAGATGACTTCTACTCTTCTTCCTCTCCCATTCAAGCCATCCTTTTGACACTGAACTGCGGTCTAGGACCACCGGCAAGAGCCTGCGAGGGACATTCACCAGCAATCCATGATAAGGTCCAGAACAATGCCACATGAAGACTGCATCTCAGTAAGCACCACAAAGAACCTACTTTGCACCAATTGAAGGACAAGTGGTCAAAGTCAAGTTGGCTTGCCCCACAATAATTTCTCACTGGGCCTACACGTACCCTCAGTCCATCCCCTCCATGATTCTATGATTTGGGCCAGTGGATGTATTCTGGTGCTGGAACGGAGCACTAGCCAGTTCACAGGAGAAAACATGGGGCAGGGTTGTGGCCTAACAGGAGAGCGACAAAACTGGACAGACTACTCAGTACACACAGTGCTAATAAGAGTCTAGTTTTGAAGAAACTTATTTGTAAAATGTTCAAACAAGTGGACTGTTATGAACTTGTAATCGAATTGTCATTCGCGTGGACAAATCAACATTACTATTACTGAAAGGCAGGTGACAATTTGCCGTGAAGCTTCTAGTGGGAACTGTAAAATACCAGTTGAGCGCCCTACAGTCATGTTGACTTGCACGGAACAAATTTATTCATGATGTCAGCTTTCAAACAAAGTTGTTTTCAGTTAACAGTTGTACCATCAGCTCATGAAAATGATTCACCTCAGTTGTGGTCACTGCATCAACAGTTGTAAGACCCGTTTAAAATCTTGCAAAATTAGGGGACACACAGTGGAATGGTATCGCCAAATTGCCATCCATCATGGATGGTATATATAATTCAAATTCTTCAGCAAGTTGTTGCCTTCTCTAGGTGGAAAATTGCAAGCACAATTGTATTATTTTAATTGCAATCTAATTTCTTTTTGGATTGTGCAGTTGATACTTAATACTTTGTTTCTGAAAGGTCAGCGTAGCTATTTAGGTGGATAATTCACTGAATTCGTCCAGTTGGCACAAACAAGGGACCATCTGTTCCAGCACATCAAGCTATATATTCCTGGGGGAAAATGTATCATGAAGACTGCATCTTGATAAGCGCCCACAGAACTAGAACCTCATTTTCTCTTCCTAATTATCATATCAGTTTCAGCTGAACACTATTATGGGCTTTATTTTGAAAAGCATGGGCTTAGCACCACATGGCATAATTCAAGCAGCTGCCAGCATATTACAAAACCTAAAAGGCCATAGTTTGGTATCACCATCATGCGACTCATGCTATACCATCATCATCCAATTGCACGCCATTACCTGGCTATGTTAGCAGCAACTAGCAAGTAGCATCTGCCAAAGTTGGCAGGCGATGAGGATCCTAGAGTTTGCTCATCTTCTATGATGAGTACAGCTTTAAAAGCACAGAAAAATCTAAACTATATCATAAGTACTACAAGACCAAAATAAAACAATGAAACCAACAGAATCGTAAAGAATAAACATGGATCAGAAGAATTTTAAGGCAGGTACAAATCCTGGGAACACGATTGATCTCATACCTTTGGCAGCATGTTTTGTGGTCACACCGATCGTACAATGCCTAAATTGCACCTTGCGCAGAACCTTTTCCTTGGTATGAGGCCGGAGCTTAAACTATATACCTCAATTGGGCCCAACTGTAGTTGGAAATGGGGACAAAAAGCTCTGTTTCTCCTTCTCAAACTCCAGTCCAGTCTCAAGTCCTCAACGCCTCTCCCCCATCCACTGGTACTACCCTAACAATTAAGTCTTGCATTCCCTCTCCATTGTTCAGTCTTTAATTAATAGTAGAAGAAAATGAAGACAATGAGTTGGTTGTTTTTTTTAAAAAAAATGATCCGTGATAAATGCAACTTGGAAAAGAACTAAATTAGATTTGGCTGTCATTGCTCATTAGACATGACATTCAACCGATGGATTGCAGTAACTCTGCAGTAACAAGCGGATAAGTGCCCATTTTGGGTTCAAATTGATTCATCAATTTGGGTCAGCCTGCAGATGATAACTAATTATAACAACTAACCACCGGATGTGAACTCAGAGAGAGAAACTAAGCAGAGGGAAGAGATGTACAGTAGAGATTCCTCCAAGACAACTGTTACATTTAGGAAGCAGTTATTTAATTGTCAGCTCCAGTTATACATCGACAGCACAACTCTCAGAATCTCAGTGTGCAGAATCTCAATGACCCAAAACCCAAAATGCACAACTATCATCAACCGCAAAAGGAGCGGGGGGGTGGGGGTGGGGGTGGGGGGGGGGGGGGAATTCGATATCCCCCCCTTGATTCTCACTAGAGGTTTCCATCCTATTTACCATTTTGATTTACTTTTGATACCTACAAAAATTCCCACTTTTCAACTGATCGAAATGAAAGCCTCTGGAAGACAATTTTAAATCCAAGTCTTGTTGCGCCGAGGTTGTTTTATAGGGAATTAAAATGCATCCCAGGGGAGGCACAAATTATGTGTGATTTATTCATGGAATTACAAAGGAATAAAAGCTGTGAAAAATTCTTCCTCAAATACCCCAAATTTAGCTCCCCTCCTTTAAAAATCGGGGTTAATTCTCCTGCCGCTAAAGCACCGAAGACTAGGAACTTGACTCGCTTGCAAAGGGCTGGTTCCGGATATTCAAACTATATCCAATTGTTCCCCAGAAGTTACTCGTCGCTAAAGACGCTCGAGGATGACCCACAGTTACCCACGGTGCGCTAGCCGATACTTGTTATCGCACAGTCTT
>NC_028450.1:5774349-5892025 GCF_000263155.2 Setaria italica | reverse complement strand
GAGCTGCTCGTTTCGATCCGTGTAGTTTCCGCTTATTCGGTGGTTTCGCGCGAGAATTAACCCCCGTTTCTCTGTGCGGGAGCAGAATTTTGGGCGTTCGAGGAAGGAACTTGTCCTAGTTGTCTTTGTTTCTGATTGAGCTGCTGCGGCCTGGAGGAATCGGACCCACCGCAGTCTCCACGATAAGCACCCGCTGGTAGTTTGTGGCAATTTGTAGCATCAACTTCTAAGAGCGCACGCTTGGATTTCGTTTTCATCAGGTGGCAAATCCGATGGTTCTCTGGGTAGACACTCAAATGTAAATGGTTAATTCGATCGAAACCTCTTTATTGAATCGATGGGGATGGATGCAATCCCTCCCATTGATTCAATCAAGAGGTTTCGATCGAATTAACCATTTACATTTGAGTGTCTACCCAGAGAACCATCGGATTTGCCACCTGATGAAAACGAAATCCAAGCGTGCGCTCTTAGAAGTTGATGCTACAAATTGCCACAAACTACCAGCGGGTGCTTATCGTGGAGACTGCGGTGGGTCCGATTCCTCCAGGCCGCAGCAGCTCAATCAGAAACAAAGACAACTAGGACAAGTTCCTTCCTCGAACGCCCAAAATTCTGCTCCCCGCACAGAGAAACGGGGGTTAATTCTCCGCCGCGAAACCACCGAATAAGCGGAAACTACACCGATCGAAACGAGCAGCTCCGGCGATCCCAAACCGCACGAATTGCCCCCCAAAAAAAAAGCGCCAAACGAGCAGCAAATTAATTCTCCGCCCGTCCGCCGCTGCAGCCAACGCAGCAGCTGTGATCCGATCGACCGAACCAAGCAGAGCAAGCAACCGGAATTTAAAAGGAAGGCAGGGGAAGGGGCGCTTTCTACCTGGATAGCGGGAGGCCGACGGAACGGAGCTGGAGGCGCGTGCCGCGGCCGCTCCGCGCGCGCGCGGCTGGAAGAGCCGAGGCCCGAGGCCCCGCAGAGGCGCGCTCGCGCTCCTCGCCCTCCGTTGCCGCTGCGTGGGGAGCCTAGCCTAGGGTGGCTTCAGGCTCGGGATTTCGAATCGGCGGTGGGCGGCGACCGGTGGCTTTTTCTCCCGCGACGAGGGCGGTGAGCGGTGTGAGGCCTTGGCCACACGGCGGCAGCGGCTGCCGGGAGAGAGGGAAAGGAACAGAACACCATGGTGGGCCAGCAGCATCGCTGTTTGCTACAAGCCTTGGTACTTGTTGGCCCATAACGTTCCTCTCGGCCTACTTACTATTTAAAAGCGACGGGCTTAGTAGACTGGGCTTCGCTGAAGAAGAAGGCTGCAGAAAAATGGGCTTGAAGTCCACTTCTAATGGGCCATCCGACAAGCTAACTGAAAAGAAGAATGGGCCTCGGAGTGAGCGACGGACCCTCCTAAAACCTTACCTCGTAAAAAGTGACTAAAAACTGCCTAAAGTGCCAAACACTTCTCCTAAAAAGTGACTAAAATCTTTTAGGAGGTTCAAGAAGTGACTAAAATCTTTTAGGAGGTTCAAATCTTTTAGGCCCTCACCCCCTCCTAAAACTGACTAAAATCGATTCTGGACCGCTCCTACCCCCACCGCACGCCAGACCCCGCCTTACCCTCTCTCTCTCGCCCGACTCCCGCCGCCCGCTGCCGCTGCCCATCTCCCGCCGCCCGCCGCCACCGCCCAGCTCCCGCCACCCATCCCCCGCCGCGACGCCCGCGGCGAGCAGCACGCAGGGCGCCGCCGGGTGCCGCGTCGCCGCCGCGGGCACCGTGTCCCGCGCCTCAGCGGCCAGCAGCCGCGCGTAGGGCCACCACGGCCGCCCATCTCCCGCCGCTCAGCACCCTCAACACACCCACGCGCACAGGCACGAGCCGGCAACGCATGGCCGGCCGTGGCCTTAGCCGGCGGATGAGGAGCGGTGCCGGGAGTCTGGCACGGCGAGGGAGAGCGGCCGGTGATGGGCGCAGGAGCACCGGGGCTTCACCACGACCCCGTTTTGGCTGCTTGTTGGGGACGAGGAGGCCGGGGAAGTGGTGTTCGGCGGCGGCGCCCGAGCTTGGGCCGGCGGCAATGGCGGCCGCGGGATCTGACATCCCCGGCGCCAGGAGCTACGGCGGTGGATAAGGAGTGGTCGAGGGGGAAG
This sequence comes from Setaria italica, assembly GCF_000263155.2. Lineage (NCBI taxonomy): Eukaryota > Viridiplantae > Streptophyta > Magnoliopsida > Poales > Poaceae > Setaria > Setaria italica. Next base: position 5,889,888 of record NC_028450.1, on the reverse strand, counting down.
AGGAGGGGGTCAGGAAGCCGTGGGAGGCGGCGATTTGAAGATGGTGGAGCGGAGGCCGGGGATTTGGCCGGCGGACGGGCTCTGCTCAGCTTGGGGAACGCCGTGGAGGGGAACAGGGGTAGCGGGTTGGTGGGGGAGAGGTGCATCTTGGTCATTTTACCACTTCATTCATTGCCTTTAGTCACTTTTAGGAGGTGGAACCAAACATACTTTTAGGAGGTGCTTAAAAATCTCCTAAAATGCTTTAGGAGCTAAAACTTTAGGAGGGTGGAAACAAACAGGCCCTTAATTAACAACCTCGTGCTAACGAGAGTAATATTTTTTCTAAAAAAAAGAACTGAGTACCTACCAAAAGTAACGTTAAAAATAGTAAGCTACAGTACGTGCTTAAAGTTTCAGCACCGAGCCGTGCGTTCACATCCCTCTGGACTCTGGAGCAGCCTGCTGTCGTGTTCTGTGTTCACATCAGAGGCCGCGCCCGCACGCACGCGAGAGGAAGGAAGAGTGGCGAGCCAAGCCGCGCGCCGTGGGGCAGGAGGGCGCAGGACGACCGCCGCGAGCGCGCGCGCGTCGTCGCTCGTCGGCGCGGCAGGCGGGGCCGGGTCGCGTGGACTCCGTGCGCCAACGCCCCCCGTGCCGACACCCACGGACTGGACTGGTGCATGCATGCGTGCATGCAACGTGCATGCCTCTGCACGGACGACGACTCGGATGTCGGATGGGATGGTCAGGCCCATCGGAAATTCAGAATGCCAGTGGCAACTGGCAAGATGGCGTGGTGACGGGCGACCGAACCGGGCAAGCGGGTGACCCGGCCCGACCACGCAGACGCACGCAGTTACGTAAGGAACAGTCGGGCCTTGACTCTTGGCCTATGCTCTGGTCTTGGTGTCCATGGAGTAAACTTTAGTCCCACCCCTATTTGATTTCATGAACTAAAATGGACTAAAGTCTATAAACGTTGTTCAATAAAGATCCTTTTACCTTTCTTCCCTGCCCCTTGGTACCCCTGCGCCTACTCCTTCCTGGCGCGAAACCAATTCGAAGCATCCGATTCAGCAGCGGCCGGAGTCGGAGACGTGGACCATCGCTGGTTCTACGGGCGTCTCCACCTCCATCCCCACGGCCGACAGCATCGTCCCCCAATCAATCCGACCCCTGGCGAGCTACCACCACCACCGATGATGGCAGACCAGCACAACAATCAGCAGTGGTTGGGGTCGCCACCGACGGCGGCGTGCTCCTCGGCCCGTCACGGTCGGCCCCCCACCATTATCCACGCCTAATCTATTCACGGGCGACAGCGGCGGTGGCAACTGGCGATGGCGTCCGCTCTCTCCTCCTCTGCTGCTGCAGGGTGCTACGTTGGAAGGGAGGGCAGCGGCGGGCGGCGATGTCGGCGGCGGGGGGATGGCAGCGGGCAGGAGGGACGACCGAGTGGAAGGGAGGAGGTGGGTGGGAGGGAGGGCAGTAAATAAGGGGTAGGGTTGTCCCCCAATATGCTTTAGTCCACTTTAGTCTAGTTTTGTGGACTAAAGGCTTTAGTCCTACTTTAAGTCCAAGTGTTTGGGTGTTTAGTCCAACTAAAGTGCACATTTTAGTCCAAATTTTAGTCCATGGTGCGAACCAAACACCCCCTATAACAAACCTCTGAATAATGCATGTATGCACGCAGACATGTGCCTGAAACAAAACTCTAATCCTCTGAATAATAATGCAGACATGCCGACATGTGTACCACGTATAGGGTAACAAAACTCTAATCCTCTGAATAATAATGCAGACATGCCGACATGTGTACCACGTACAGGGTAAAAGCTCTGTGCAGGCTGCAGCAATGAAACAGGTGCGATTCTATTTCAGATTTGTCGTGGGTTGGTTTGTACGTGAGTTGTGTCTCTATCAACCTTCTCGCATCGGACATTTAGACATGTGTGCCACATACAGGGTAAAGCTGCAGGCTGCAACAATAAAACGGGTGCGATGCTATTTCAGATTTGTCGTGGCTTGGTTTGTACGTGAGTTGTGTCTCTATCAACCTTCTCGCATCGGACATTTAACATGTTGTAAGTACTGCACACTAACCATCATCGGACCAGTCGGTGGATATGTTGTGATGAAATTTCAGGTGAGGACTTCTTTTTTTTCATGATGAACCTTAAAAGAAATTCATATATTTTTTCAAGTCAATCTGTTTCCATAGGAATCTCGGTGGAGCTCAGCTCCTTCATGTCACTTATACTCACATCATCCGCCTACTCATCGGCACGTGTCCATTACAGTGCGGTATTCTATTATTGCATATCTAGAGAAGAAGCAACTGACGTGGGTGCTACGAGCGACAAATCCATGCGAAAGCACATCAGAACCAGCACCTCTATCCTTTGCTGATTAGAATCTAAGTCTAGCAGGATCTTTTTTAAACGCACTCAAAGCAAAATAATCGATCAACAACAACGCATGTATACAGTATACCACACGAGTTTCAGTCACCGGAATCGAGAGCTTATTGCATGTACAGCAGAACGAGAAGCACATGTTCCACGTGCTGGAGAAGAGCCACGTCGTGCAGGTGCAGCAGAGGATACGTATGTGCCTGGTAGTATCTTTTAGGATTATTCTATTTCCAGGCCCGGCCACACTTGCATGCTACAGAAGCAGTTGCAAACGACTTCCTTTAAATTACAAACAGCGACTTGTAAAATTGATTCCATGCCGTGTGCCTACTTTAGTGCCTAGCATCAAAAGGCGGTCGGTTGTTGGCCTCCGGTGTTTCGGCATTTTGACATCGTGTCTACTTCACAATTTTCGAAGTAATATGTTAGTTTAGAATTTATAGAAAAAATTAACCTATTTTCTAGTCTATTAATAATTAAGGAAAGATGGGCATTCTGTCTTCATCCTTAATTTATTCCAAAATAAGTGTTCCTTTAGGCTTCAAATTTTATCCCACAAAGAGTGTTAATTTAGCTTCTAATGACACTCATTTAATTAAAATAACACTCATATCAATAAAGAAAAGTGTATTGGAAAGTGCATAGAGCCGTACTCTTCGGAAGTACTCCCTCCGTCCGGAAAAGATTGCAATTCTAGCACAGTATCATAGTTTTGTATCTTAAATTTGATCGATTATAGATAAAAAAGTATCGATACTTATGATATCAAATAAATACCATTAGGTTAATTATGAAATGTATTTTTATAATAAATTAATTTGGAGTCATAAATATGAATAGTATTCACTAGAAATGTGGTCAAACGTAAGCTACTTTTGATGGCACGCAACCCGTAGTTGCATTCTTTCCCGGACAGAGGGAGTACTACTCTATGCATAGAACATAGTCAAGTCAATCAAAGCATTCAGAAGAATACTGCAGCCACGCTCTTTTATTCAACACAAGAGGCATGTCCTTAATATGAGTGTGCGTAGACAGGCCAGGTAGCTATATTTCGAAGTCGTAATCCTAATCAACTTGATCTTCTTTTTCTATGTTGGGCTGGACTGCTGATACATACAGGAACCCACGGCGGCGACCTTGGGGCCGCGCTAGTACACTTTTTTTTTTCTTCCATCTGCATCCAACTCGACGCACATGCGACTATGCGAGGCCGACGAAGTGACTGTTTCCGAATCTCTCCGATCAGGAAACGGGGAACCCAAGCAAAACCAACCTGTACTCTCTACGCTGCCAAAAAAAAAGTCTCGAGAGAATTGACACAAGGGGACAGCCGGATCGGATCGGACACGGGAGATCCCGGCGGGGGATCTGATCGACGCCCGCATGCAGATGCCGCCATGCACGCCTGCCGCCTGCGCGTCCTCCGATCCGGTGTGTACGCGTGCGCCGCAGGCAAAACCGAGTTGGATGCTTCTTCGTCCCTTCTTCCCCTGCATGCTTTTGCTTCAAGAATGGGTTTCATGATCTCATCATTAAGCGAAAGCCTCCAAACGAAGCATCAGCATGATAGTAACGAGTGGTAACGGGACACTGGAAGTAGACTGGAAGATTGACACGATGCATGCGTTCTCTCTCGAGGGTCCTTGACTAGTTTATTAGTGCGACGGCGAGGCCTAATCCGGTCGTCGGTCCGCTGCATTGATTGGCCAAGACGGAGACCGTACCGAAGACTGACCGGCCGTTTTTGCGCAAGTGGATATATGGTATACGTGTGTGATGGACGATGACAATACTGGAACGCTGTGATCGTGGTGGCGGCTACGGGCTACCGAATTAATAACAATATGTTCTCACAAAGAAAATTCTCAATATCCCGTCCACCTGGGTCCTTGACTCCTTGGCTATGTTTAGTTTATTTCAGCTTGGCTACACGAGACTCGAGTGTTCCGAATAAGCAATCCAAAACGTGATTCTTTTGATCATAGAGTCTATCTGCTCTTTTAAGATTTGGACATTCCTCCAACTCTTGCTCCATGCTGGAGTTAATCATGTGTCATGTTTGATGCTACAATTAATTTGCCAACTCCCATCTTTGGTTGTTTTCAGAGCGAATCTAACCCAAAAATTGAGCTGGCACGTGCCACTGCATGCAAATCTATAATTTCTCGAAATATGACAAAGTAACGAAACCTAAAATTTGAAGGAGGACATATGCCCCCTCTAAAATCTCTCTGGGTCCACCTATGGAAATGGATGCTCGTCCACTTTGTATGACCGTCTTGCAAACTAATCCAGCACGCATGCGTGAGAGACACGAGAGATAGGGACGATGATACTATTTCGATCGAACATTCTGGGTTCTGCCCACTTCACCTTACCATGACAAATTAAAGGATTCTCTTCTTTTAGTATGGTCTAGTGGATGTTGCAATGGATATTTGGTTGATCATTGATGTCGACTACCAAACCGAAACCACCCCAACTCATTTCTGTTTGCTTCGTAAGCAGAGAGTGAAAATAAAGGAACATTTAGAAGTTGCAACATAAGCATTTACTGTCCGATCCGTGCCAATGCAACCTTAGTTTTTCACTATACACAGTACGTGTTCATTTGAATCACATTTATTTATATACTATTATGCTCCTCAATCACGTTGACTGGCTTGTGCACCGGTAGGCCAGATGGAATCGATCAAGTCATCGTCGTTGGAGCAGAAGCAGCAGCAGCAGCCGAAGGGTTCTTGGGGCAGAGCCTGCGGCACTCCCCCTCCTTGTCGTCCTTGGGACGGTAGGCGAAGAATATCTGCTGCTGCCTATGCAGGTGTAGCAGGACAACATGGCGCATTGGTCCACCGAGAGATCCTAACTTCTCGAGATATGATAAAGTCCATTGAAATCTAGAATTTGAGAAAGGACATATGCCCCTGGGTCCACCTATGGAAATGAATACTCGCTCACTTTGCATGATCATCTCGCAAACTAATCCAGCACGCATGTGTGAGAGACACGGGCAAGGGATGCCACCCCTCCGTGGTGACAGCTGGCTTGCAGCGTAGTGGCAAGAGCATTGCAGGGAAAACGGAATCACGCGATCTGGATGGTGGAGGAGGGAGAGCACGAACATTAGCCAAACCGCCACCTAGATAAGGAGGGTGAGCAACGGTTCTGAGCTCGGTTGCAGCACATTGATGATCGGAGGGAAGCTAATTTCTGGAGTCAAGAGCTATGCAATTATTTGCGTCTCATGGGTAGCATTTCTTTTTGGTGAATTGGTCAATAATGTTAAACAATATAGGTTAAACTTTAAGTGTGTCTATAATAATTGCGGTCTGATGAGCAGTTTGAAGTTGGAATATTTTTTTTCCATTATCTAAAAAATGGAGGGTGAGCAACGGTTAGGGTTGAAAGACCATTTCCATTAAGGAATCTCCTATCAATCTTCTCCGTCAAGTAATCTTCTCTAGATGTGGTAGTGGAAAAAAATAGAACGTAGAAGCGGTGAGAAACACCTCCATTTGGATTTTTTTCCCCATCATCTTGGTAATCAATTTACCGTAGTCCTTTTCGAACGAAGAACACAAGTGTCCAAGATTAACAGTAGCAGCAACAGTAAAATAAGAGTGGAACACGTGGATCTATCCATCTTGCCGAGTTTGACACGCGCACTCTGGGACGGAGCAGTCGTTGACACTCGGACGAGGTCAGAGTTTGGTGGAGCGGAGCACTATCCAAATCCTGCTTTCGAGTACGTTCTGACGCAGTTCGTTATCCACATGCAGAAATGGTTGGTCAGAACCACAGGTCAAGCGAATCCGCAGCGTCCACGGCGCTCAACGCACTCGCAGCCGGACAGACGACCGCAGACTCGCTCGCCAGTACGTGTTGGGGCACGGTCTGACTTTTCCTCCGCTCGCCAGTCGTCCACTCGTCCCGGTGGATCGATCGATCTGCCATCGCGTTCGGCTGCTGGTGCAGCTCTCTACGAATTAAGAAAAGTAGAAAACGTCCTCGTACGTGCACCGCTGACCTGTGGCGGTGATGGAGCATCCGAGGACCCAACGACGATGACTTTTCCAGGTCGTCCGTGCACGCGCGCATGGTTATTGGGTTATGCTATGAAATGATGAAACGACTAGAAATAATATATATTATGTATCTAGACATAATATATATCTAAGTGCATAGCAAAAGCTACGAACCTAGAAATGATGAAACGACTTATAATTTGGGCGGAGGGAGAAGCTAGGGATCTTGATAAAGTGATCCTTCTTAGGGGGTGTTTGGTTTCACGGACTAAAGTTTAGTCCCTGTCACATCGAATGTTTAGATACTAATTAGAAGTATTAAATATAGACTAATTACAAAACCAATTGCACAGATGAAGGCTTATTCGCGAGATGAATCTATTAAGCCAAATTAATTCATGATTAGCACATATTTACTGTATCATCACATTGTCAAATCATGAACTAATTAGGCTTAATAGATTCGTCTCGCGAATTAGCCCCCATCTGTGGAATTGGTTTTATAATTAACTCATATTTAGTCCTCCTAATTAGTATCTAAATATTCGATGTGACAAGGATTAAACTTTAGTCCGTAGAACCAAACAGCCTCCTTAGCTCTTACTACACCTACTAGCTATTCCTATATAGGAATATACTGTCTCCATCCTAAAATGTAAGGCATTCTAAATCGATCAAGCTAAGTCTGATCAAGCGAAAAGTTCAATATATTGTTTCCCTCATGGATTATATAAGTTAGATTATAAGAGTAGTAAGGTAAAAGAACATCATGAAACCACACCCACACCGGGAAAAGTTTTCCAAGTGACACCATATTACCATGACCCATAATTTAACTTATATAATCTAGGTGGATTATAATCTTAAACAAACAATACCTTAAATATACCCATTTCATATCATAAAGTTCAATTTCGGTGCAAACTTATACGATCCATAAAATTTAAATTTTAGGATTGAGGCCGTACTAACTTGGAATGTGATTTGTTTGTTCCCGATAGCAAACTCCATCGCCCATCCGTCAGGCTCGTGGCGTCCACGCACATGCATGCATGATGCATCATCCCCTGCGCCGCGTACCCAGCTGGACACGATAGGAACCGAGGCCGACATCTCCTGAGGGAAGAAGAATAAAAAAAAAAGAAAAGGTAATTCAGCACTCAGCTGCGAGGCCCGGCGACGACGCAAGCAATGATGCGATGCGGAACGAGAGGAGGGAGAGGAGTGGAGAGAGCAGAACAGAACGGTTGACTGGACGCGGGCACGAACCTGCGAAAGTTCCTTCTTCTTCCGGCGGTCAAGGTCCAGCGCCGACGCCCACCACCGCGCTTGGCGCTTGCCCTTTGCGCCTTTCGTTTGGGCCTTTGGACTCGCCGCACTCGCCACTGGCCGTCGTCAAAAGGGGAGGGCCCACCTGAGAACACCAGCATGCTGGGGCTGGGGATTCGCAGCTCGGTTTGCTTTTAGCCTTGTCGCCTCGCTCCCATCTCCTGAGTCCTGACACGTGGCGTGGGGCTGCCCGGGTGCGCTCTGCTTCCGGTGCTTGGCCGCGGGCACCACACGCGCCACGTAGAATCCACTACACGCTGTCCTGTCTGCCACCGCGCCGCAGTTTGCTCGGCTCAGCTCAGTCCAAAGGCTGGCACGTGCCATACTGTAACTTCCGTGAAGAACACGGCGAGGCAACAGCAGGTCGCAACTGCGATCGGTGCTCTCTCTCCATGTTGAAGAAACCAATCGATGCTCCAAATCAGTTTCAGAGGCCGGTACAGTGGTACATCGATACTACTGTTCCGAGAAGAGGAAAATTATTTGGGGTACTTAGATTTCAACCTTTAATTTACCTTACAATATTTTTTGTCAATGCTGCATATATAATCATACTGTCATCTCAAAACCACCTTGAATACCAAATCTACTGTTGACATAACTTTCACTATACACTAAACATACACGTACAATTTGACTAACGGCGAGTCAAATCTTGTCAAGTGCTACAGTACTACGACTTTTTCGTGGTGAGAAAAAGCGCCCTACATTTTAGAGAGGCTGACCACGCACCATGGGAGAACTGAAGAGGGAAACGCGAAGCTCGCGCCCGTTCAAAAGGCCAGGTCTCCAACAGTGACCGTAGTAAACTGTTAGTTTCTCCGTTCTTTCCATGACTCTTTGCAAGTGGGAGCTAGTAGACCGAGGTAGATCCAGCTGCTACATAGCGGTCACTGTTGCCGCCTCCGTTTTCCAACCGTCCCTTGACCGCGGCCTGTCCTATGCTACGCAAGCTGGACTGTCACGTCGCGAGGAAGGAAAAAAACCAACGCCAAGACAATGTCACCGCTTGAAAATCGAGAGCTCAGAGTTCCCTTGCATGCCTTTCACCGCTCAAAATTTACTGCACCAAGAACGTGCTAGCTCCTATGGTTTCACCGTTACCGAACGTCCGAACCCAGGAGGTGGCAGGTGCCAACCACTAGCATATCCGTCCGCTGATTTACCCGTTAAGGTAACTCCGCTAGCTACGTACAATACCTGGTAGGAATACGTCAACGTATTATACGCGGGTTACTTTACTCCGATCCTGATCCTACGCTACGATGCTTATTGCTACGGTCAACGGCAGAGCTGTACTGGGCCTGGACGTGAACGACGACGTGACCAATTGAAGGGATCAGGCGGCGGCGAACTTGGACTAGTGCATGCAGGTTCTCCTGTTCGTCGTCGACACGATAATGCGTTCGAGATAGGTGCCGGATGCAAAGTTTCTCTCAGTCACATTAACTGCTGCTGTCCGCCGTGCAAGCAGACGCCCCGTGATGCCAGGGATGGATAGAAATATTGGTGGTGGACCGGTGGTGGTGGCCGCGGGTCCGTCTCGCGAGCCGCAACGGATTGCGGCGCGCCGTGGGTTCACACGTGCACGAGTTGTGGCCCGACAGGGACGTCGCGTGAGAACTCCCATTTTTATATTGTACAGTTCTCCTGGGCAAGGCGAGAGGATTAGTTCAAGTGGAAGACTGCTGACTAGGCACCTGCATGCAGCTTGTTTACGCAGAATTGCACCGTGGTTAACCAATGAAGGAGTGATGCAAGTTACGGATCTGTCAAGTCTGAAGTCTCCCGGCGACGACGTCCGTAGTGGGTAGGAATGCTTGTGTTTGTGGTTTACAGGGTTATTAAGAATGCACACGTGTACTAAGTAAGTTCTTTCGATCAGATGAACCTTAATTAACAGAATACTGAGACGCCGTCGCCAACTGATGCCCGACTGGAACTCTTGACGCGAACAAGCAAGCTTGCTAAGTTCTACTTCTACCGAGTCTCCCTAATAGCCGGTCGGGTCCACGGCAGTCCTTTGCGTGAGCTTTACCCGTTCTTTCTCCGCCCCTGTCAATGCCAAGTCCCTCTCTAACCTCTTCCGAGCACTGTCCAGGTCCACTGAATATACGGAGCACGAAACAAAGAGCGTTTTCAGTTTCACCCGCCCTAACACTAGCTCCCACCGCACCCTCTAGAAAGGAAATTTATTAGCGTCGAGGCTGCGCCGTCAGTCAAAAACAGCTTCTGGTTACGACCTTAAACATCGGCAAATGGTCATAAAAAATGGTGTAACATTGACCCGTGCGACGAGCACTATGGGAGTCTCGTCTCCCCAGAGAAAGAATGTTTTGGTCAGAATTAGGCAAAAGGCACAGCAATATTACTTGTTGACAGTTCCCCGGGTTTGATTCCACAATTTTGGAGCTCACCAAACAAGAAGCCCCACCAATCAAGAATACTCTTGTGTCTAGACGAACAATCTTACCTCATCACCTAATTAAAGTCCTAAACTAGAGCCACTACAAGGGGAAAAAAAAGGAATCAAATTCCAGACGGATTTGAAAAAGAAAAGAAAACAAAAAGGAGGGCTAAACCTGCCAGCTTACTCCTAAACTAGGCTCCAAAAGGCGGGTCAAGAAGTCCTCGCTCCCCCCAGCAGGAAAACCCAGGGGCAATTCCGACACACGGAGAGCAAGTTGGCGCGACACCGCCCGGATCTTGTACGCATGTGGTGTATTTTCTTGACCCACGGATCCACCACCACCCAACCCCCCGGCGACCGTCGTCATCACCCTCCTGACCTCCTCCTCCATCCGCTCATCCGCGTCCGCAGGCCGACATGCTCAAAGCTCACCTCCCCACCCACTCGCGACAAAACACTAAAAGAAACGTCGCGGTCGGGGCCCGTCGCGTCGCCTACGTGCCCTGCTGGTCCAGCACCCTCCACTCCCCTTCGTGGCTTCGTCGTTCTCCGGCCCTCCCCCGATTTCTTCCACCACATCCGCGTGCGCGAATTCCACGGGCCCCGCCGTCCCGTTTGTTTATTGGGTTTGGGTCTCGGGCAGGCAGCTGCTGGCTCGCTGCGCGACCGGGAGGAAGAGGGCGAAGACGACGGGCGCGTGTGCGTGGGGCGGGTGATGGTGACGTGCGCTGCTAGCTCCTCAGCGTCCTCCTCCTCGTCTCCCGCTTCCAGAGACCGGCCGAGAACGGACCATTCTATATTCCCCCCTCCTAGTCCTCGAGTCCCTCCTCTATATATTGCGGCTCGTCCCCAGCCATTGCCCTCCCACGCTCAGGCATTCTTCCTACTCCTCCAGCTCCTCCCTCGTTCTCCTGTCTCCTTCTACATCGAGCGCTCTGCAGCCTTGTTGACCTGCTCTGAGACATCGAAGGGGATTAGTAATCGGCAGATGGATCCATGGATCGGCAGCCAGCCTTCCCTGAGCCTTGACCTTCACGTCGGCCTGCCGCCGCTCAGCCGCCACCAGGCGCCGGTCGCCATGGCCAAGCCCAAGGTGCTCGTCGAGGAGAACTTCCTGCAGCCTCTCAAGAAAGAACCAGAGGTATAAACACGACCCCCGATCGATGGCGTGGCTGATCGATCGATCGATTGATTCTAGTAGCAGCTCGGTGTTTGATGAGCTACGAGTCTAATGGATCCTTGAAACGCGCAGGTCGCGGCCCTCGAGACGGAGCTCCAGCGGATGGGCGAGGAGAACCGGCGCCTGGCCGAGGCGCTCACGGCGGTGGCGGCCAAGTACGAGGCGCTGCGGAGCCAGTACACGGGGATGGTCGCCGCCGGCGTGACCAACAACCCGTCGTCCACGTCGGAGGGCGGGTCGGTCTCCCCGTCCAGGAAGCGCAAGACGAGCGAGAGCCTCGACACCGCGGCGGCGCCGGGCGCGCAGGCGCAGCACCCGCCGCAGCACGGCCTGCAGCACGGCGGCCAGCAGCAGCCGGGCCTGGCAGACCAGATGGAGTGCACCTCCGGCGAGCCGTGCAAGCGCATCCGGGAGGAGTGCAAGCCCAAGGTGTCGAAGCTGTACGTGCACGCGGACCCGTCGGACCTGAGCCTGGTGGTGAAGGACGGCTACCAGTGGCGCAAGTACGGGCAGAAGGTGACCAAGGACAACCCCTGCCCGCGGGCCTACTTCCGGTGCTCCTTCGCGCCGGCGTGCCCCGTCAAGAAGAAGGTGCAGCGGAGCGCCGACGACAATACCATCCTCGTGGCCACGTACGAGGGCGAGCACAACCACGGCCAGCCCCCGCCGGCGCCGTCGTCGCAGCAGCAGCCGCACGACGCCAAGAACGCCGCCGCGAAGCCGCCGTCGCCGCCGAGGCCCGCTGCCCCGGCGGCGGCGCCTCAGTCGCCTGACCACCCGCAGCAGCTGCTCCACCACCACCAGCAGAAGCAGCAGCCGCAGCAAGACGCCGTCGCGGCGTCGGAGCTGATCCGGCGCAACCTGGCGGAGCAGATGGCCATGACGCTGACGCGGGACCCAAGCTTCAAGGCGGCCCTCGTCACCGCGCTCTCCGGCCGCATCCTCGAGCTCTCGCCGACCAAGGATTAAACTAGCGAAACAAATTCGCGACACCATCACAAGAGATTCTTGGTTGCTCAAATTTCTTGCAGCCATGGTGGCCAACTGGGCTTGGCCTCCTCCCCACTGCTGCTGCTGCCGCCGCCGCCTCCGTTCACTCACTGTTCCAGCAAGAATTGCGAGAACAATGGACACGGAGGAGGTCTGCAGCTCTGCACGGCGATCGAAAGACGAGTCTACACCTCGCATCCGCGCATGACGCGGACCGGAAGAACATCATCACGGCGGGTGATCCGATCGGCCGGCGACGGTCGAGCGTCGTAGCAGATCGAAGTATAGCACAGGAAACAACACGAAAAATGTACAATTCATTGTAGGCACACAAAAGTGTTCATCAATTTTCCCTTGATCAATTGAAATTGACTATATTTTTTTCTCCGTTTGATTGAAACGTGATCATCGCGACAACAAGTCTGGAATGAATTTACAAAGTTTCATTGGGTGTACTCCGTAGTAGACACACTCCGCACTCGTCCAATCAGGAACTGTGTGGGCGAGACTGACGTGTGGGCCACCCACCATTAGGTCCCCGGTCCCCGCGATCTTCCTCGGTCTTATCCATAAAAAGACGGGCGCTTACGCCGGACTAAGCTCTAGCTAGAAGAAGGGGGTTCGAAAAGTAGGCGACCCCGGCGGGACGGGCCCACGAGGAAAGTCCCTCGTCCCCGCCCGCGGCGGGCGGGGTTGGCCGTGACCCACGTGCGACGTGTTGTGTTGTTGTTTGACTCTGCATCTCGCCGCGGGGCCGAGAGAAAGGAAGCTGGGTGGAAACGCAAGGCCGCCGCGGCGGCGGTGGCGGGCCCCGCGGCGCCGTGGGCGATCGCCCCGGCCGGGCGGGAGACGGGCGCCAGTCAAACACGTGCGGGTCGGCGGGTCCGCTGCTCCACGACCCGGCCGCCGTCCTCGCCCCTTTGCCGTCGGCGCACGGCAGCCCGCCACAGCCGTGTCGCCCGCCATGCCGTCCAGGCAGCTCCCTCACTCGTCCGTCACGAAGGCTAGGGCGCAAGGGCGATCGATTTGCAGTAGTTTCTGGAAATATCGCGGGCAGGTAAAACAGGAGTAAAAAAGGGAGTTGTCTGTGTGTTGTCTCGTCTTCTGTCCGTCACTCGGTCGCGATCCAGCCTGTCCGTCCGTCCGGTGATGGTTCGGTCCTTTCACGGGGAAGGAAGGTTCGGAGGTCGTCGGCCGTCGCGATCCCCGGACGACCGGGGGCGGCCGGAAGAACATGGGGCGGTGGACGACCGACCGGACGGACTTCACTTCGCCGGCCCACTAGCTGGCTTGCCGATTGACCGGGACACCGCTGCGTGTGTTTAATAATCTATTTCCGCTGGCCAGCCAACCGTGCGCGCGCCGCAATCCGCGTACCATTCCGCACGCCGCCCAGCTGGATCCGGGGAGATGAGATGATGGATTCCACCCAGCACCCCGGTCGAGACGGCGACGGCGAGCGAGCTCGGCGGCAGCGGCAGGTCAAGCCCATGGGACCTGCGCCTGCCCAGACACGTTCGCTTGCAGCGTGCTCAAGCACGCGCCCGCCGGTGGAGCTGGAGCTGGAGCTCACTTGTTTTCCAGTTACTGAACTGAACCTACTAGTATTTGGGTTGGGAGATGCAGTTTCGTCAGGCAGGCTTGTGAGTTGGATGGTCGTTACGGAGGGACAGGCTAGTTAATCACTAGCTAGGAGATGATGCTCTCAGCTAGCTTACTGCTCTGGTCTAGTCTGGTCTGGTAGCTATCGTTTTCGCCGGGCATATTCTTTTCTCCGTTTTCTGTGGAAAACCAGTGTGCTTCCATTTGGATTTTTATCTGACGGAGCGATCGAGTCCCGTGGTCCGGTGGTCGTATACGGCACTGCGTAAGATACGCCTAGTCAAGCGCGCGACTGCAACTTTTGGGTGTACAAGTCTTCACGCAGCGGCCCACGTTTGACTAGGCGGGGAGAACCGGGAGCAGCCAGCCAGCCTGACCTGGGACCTCGACGTGCATGTTTTCTGGAGAAAAACTGGATCCGGGATAGGTGCTGCAAGTTGCTGGAACTCAGCATAAAAGGCTACAGCCGTCGATTATTCGCTGAGGACAATTCTGCCAGTACTATCTTACGAATCTTTGAGCACAGAGAGCTCCGAAAAGCATTGTTCCTGTCTGGTTTGGTTCCCATTGCTTATTCTTAGCATCCGTCACATCGAATGTTTAGATACTAATTAGGAGTATTAAATGTAGATTATTTACAAAATCTATGATACAAGTGGAGGCTAAACGGCGAGACGAATCTATTAAACCTAAATTAGTTCATGATTTGACAATGTGTTGCTACAGTAAACATTTGCTAATGATGAATTAATTAGACTTAATAGATTCATCTCGCCGTTTAGCCTCCACTTATGTAATGGGTTTTGTAAATAGTCTACGTTTAATATTCCTAATTAGTATCTAAACAGTCGATATGACACGTGCTAAAAATAAGAAAGGGAATCAAACGCCCCTAACAGTCGATTATTAAGGAAAGAGAAAAATGAGCATGGTTATCGTCTGAGATTCCCTCTGCTGTCTGCTGGGCTCAGTCAGAGTTCAGAAAGAGTCGGCACGTAAACACGTCCCTGTCTGTGGACTGTACTTCAAACTTCTAGAGCGCAACGTTAGCAACTGATCCTAATGATACGAGGTACTGGTAGGAGAGTCACATCAAATATTCGGATCTAATTAAGAGGACTAAACATGAGCTAATTATAAAACTAACTGCAGAATCCCTATACTAATTCACGAGATGAATCTATTAAACCTAATTAATCCATCATTAGCAAATGGTTACTGTAGCACCACATTGTCGAATCATAGACTAATTAGGCTTAATAGATTCGTCTCGTGAATTAGACTCTATCTGTGCAATTAGTTTTGTAATTAGACTATATTTAATACTTCTAATTAGTATCAAACATCCGATGTGACAGGTACTAAAGTTTACGAGTGTGTTGCCAAACAGGGCATCGTGCAAATTATGTTGCGGCCACAAAGCGCAAATTATTGACGCGCTACACCGTTTAGGGAAGGGAAGGAGCTGATGCCACTTCTTCCAGGGGTGGAGATAGTAAAAATAGCGAGTAAATTTTTGCGGCGCATTTTTTAGCGCAACTAGCTAGGACAAATGTTCGTTCTAGTTGTGCTTTCTAGGTGGAGATAGTAAAAATAGCGAGTAAATTTTTGCGGCGCATTTTTTAGCGCAACTAGCTAGGACAAACGTTCGTTCTAGTTGTGCTTTCTAGTCGAGGCAAAGTGGCCACTTGCATTGCCCAACTGGTTCAACTTGATTGTATTATGCCTCCTTAGCTAAAAATGGCTCACCTTTACCCTCCAGAAGAAAATGACGCGTCCTTCCAATGATTCCCGCAACAAAATCATTTCATCCACTTTCTTAATCATTTTATATGTGTATAACTCTAAAACGATATATACTTTGATGGGAAAGGAGTATAATAACCTTTGCCTAAAATGATTCTTGTCACAGGGAGAGATGCGTAGAACGGTGCCTATGCAACATTGTTGGAAGAACAACATAGCCCAATTAAACTGCATAACGGGCTAGAAGAAGCTCGGTCCAGCACTCTTTCCGTCCTCATCTGGGCCTTACAAACTGGCTCAACCGGTCACCCCATAAGCCCATGACAATGATAAAAGTGGGCTGCGTACGGCCCAAAAGAAAAAAGTAGAAACGAACTACAAAAATCGTGGTCGGCAGGATTCGAACCTGCGCGGGCAAAGCCCACATGATTTCTAGTCATGCCCGATAACCACTCCGGCACGACCACTTTCATGCTAACGGCCTAAAATTATGTTTAAAAAACAATGAAAATTCACAAGGGCGGGCAGTTATTGCGTGCCGTGTCGTGCGTTTCCTCCCCGCGAGATCGCCGGCTTTATGCTGTGCACTGGCGAGCGAGCTCGACGGGGCGACGAGACCCGATGGACCGATCGGACAGTGCACCGTTTGGACGCTTCCCCCAACTACCAATCTCCACGCCGGCCGATGGCGACCCGTTCGAATCCGTCAACAGCAGCTGAGATCAGATCGATCCCGGCCCGTGCTGGATCACCTGCCCATCGTCAAGTCGCCAACATGCCCTCCCAGGCCCCCCACCTCCACCCGCCGCTAGCTCGCTCCCCCGCCGACGCCGACGCGTTCCGCCTGCATCGGCGGCGGCCGGTCAGACCACGAGCAGGCCGGATTTAATTAGCTAATAATCAATCGCCATTCCTGGCCGCTTGCTTCTGGGGTTAAGCTTGTCGCGGGGTCCATGGCGGGGAGCTGGACGACGCGGGGCCATGGGGACTTGACACTTGCAGCATTCACGCCCATGCCTCTCCAGACGGGCGGGTCGCCCTCACCGGCGCGACCTCCAGCGCTGCGTCGTCGCCAGCCGATCAATGATTGGGGGAATATGGACTAGTCGCCGGCGCGCGGTCCATGCTGACAGGACATGCGACTACATGCATCAGACTGGGAAGGGACGGCTTGATGATGGTCGTTTTCTTCCCCAGTGTAGGAGTTCAGTACACTTCCACTTGTGTTGTGTTAAGTTAATCTCCCAAGATAATGGTGGTGTGATGGCAATGTCATGCACGGTGTCCATCCAGAGACTCACATTGACACAGGGAAACCACGGTGAGGAATCTGACGATTTCATTTTTCTCACTCTTCATCTTCTGTCCTAATGGAATGTTCTTTTCCGGGGCAGCTGCCCCGGTCCGGCAACAGGAACGCGCCGACGTGTCCCGCGCCCCGACCGTACTAACGCCATCTGCGTTGCCGCGCCCCGGACCCCCTCTTCTCACCACTCGGTTGATCCACTCGAGTACTCGACACGGGGACACGCCACTCCACTCGACGCGCGCGCTTCGCTCGCCCGTCCGGCCGGCGGTTCATTGCTCGGTGACCTCTCGCGCGCGCGGACGCGATGGCCGGCGCCGGCGCCGGCGACATTGGCGAAGCAGAGGCGGCGGCGACGAAGGGCAAGAGGACGATCCACGATTACCTTGGCGAAGGCGAGGACGGCGAGGCGGCCTCGCAGCCTTCCCCGGAGACGCCGCCGCGGCTGCGGCTCCCGCGGTTCACCTGCGCCAGCATCCGGTTTGGTGGGCTCGGCAGGAGGAAGCGCAGCGGCGGCCGCGGCCGGAAGGAGACCGCGGCGGCGGCCGAGAAGAGCGAGGAGGGCGCGTCGTCGGCGGACTCCTCGTCGGGCGCGGCGGAGCGGAGCGCCGGCAGCGTGGCGGCGGCGGCGCAGACCGGCATGGGGCTGAGCATGCTCCTCCTCCTCGCCAGGACATGCGTCGAGCTCAATCGGATGGCCGAGGTGCGCGCGCAGATGGAGGCGCTCCTGAAGGAGATCAGAGACGAGGCCGGCAGGGTGAAGGGCGCCGCCGCGGATCACGCCGCTGTCATGCCGAAGACCTGCAACAACAACCTGCAGTCGTCGTCGACGACCACCGCGTCGTCGAGCTGCGTCTCCGACACGAGCACCAACTGCCTGGAGATCGGGCGAGGCGAGGACGGGAAGAGGACGTCGGAAGAAGTTGATAGGTGCGCCGGAACGGACGCGCTGGGAGCAGAGCTCGAGGCGGAGCCCGTGCAGCGTCAACCACCATCATTAGAGTGGAAGTGCGACACCGTGCAAGAAACTCCTGAGGTACGGATACTTGTCTGCACACATAACCGCGACGAAATTGGCACGTTTCGATTCGCTGATCGGCAGGATTGTGTTTGCTTAGTGTTCGATGCAGTCGCCGTCGGACGACGACGACGGTTTCATAGAGCTGGAAGGAGGGCGCTTCGGCGGCGGCGGCGGCGGCGGGGGAAATCCTGACGACAGCGACAACGGATCGTCATCATCTCGCGAGCGGGACGAGGGAGGGGTGTCGGCGATCGAGCTGGAGCGGAGGCTGCACGAGCTCCGGCACCGGCGGGACAGGGAGCGCATCGCGGCGCTGGAGTCGGCGCTGCGGCGCGCGGAGCGGAGGCTGACCGAGAAGGAGATGGAGGCGCGGCTGTGGCAGGACACGGCCGCGCTGGCGCTGGGGCGGCCGGCGGCGCCGCGGCACGACGGACAGGGACAGTGACCTCGCGCTTGCTCGCGTTGCAGCGCGCCGTACTGGGCTGCTGTACTGTACAGCTTGCGTTCGCACGATGCCCGGCGTTTGCATTAGTCCGTAGGTTAACATGTACAATGTACAAGTTCCTCTTACCTGTGACAGTGTTACCATAACCTTTTATTTTCTTTTTTTTTTAGCAGACCATGGCCTTTTCATTTTTGATTGCTCGATCAGCCGGTTGCCCCGTGAAGAAAGGGAAATAAGAACTCGATCAGCTACCTTGGTCATTTCGGCAGAGATTTAGCGCGGGGTCTCTGTTGAGGCCTAAGGCCATCGTGTGCGTGCAACTTGGGTGGTAATCTATTTTTAACTTAAATTATAAGATAATTTTTTAACTAGCGCTATTTTTTGCTGCTGATTCAACAGTATTCTGTGAGAGAGAATAAGCTGCAGTACAGCTGATAAGTCGGCTGAAAAGGGGAGCCGAAGACGCAATACTAGTAATCATTTGCTGGCTGGATCCATCCGTGACGTTGCACGACCGTTACGTAACAGAGGACGGGCGCACGGCGCCACGGCGGCGGCCGCACGGAGGGAGGAACACGGCGCCTGTTCGGTGCGGCTAACGGGCCTCGCGTGAGGCCTCCTCTTACGCTTGGGCTCTCAACCAGTCAGTCAGTGAAGAAGAATGAGCGAAATGCGGCCCGGTTTCCGGCCCAATACGTGGCCGAATCCCGTCTTCTGGATTGTTCGCCCCCCGATTCGCTTCTTCTTCCTTCCTCTCCCTCTGTTCCTCTTTCAGGCTCTCTCCAATCTCCTCCAACCAAGCGGCAAGCGCAAGGCGCGAGCTCCTCTTCTTCTCCCCGAAGAAACCCAGAGCGGAGGGTTCCGCTCTACTCTACTCTGCCCCCTCCCCGCAACCGCTGCCTTTCCGACTGCCTCAAGATACACCGGCTCGTCGATTTCTCGGTAAGCCTCGAGGCCCTCAACTGTCGGCTCAATTTTGCTCCCCTTTAATCCGGGGCAAGGTTATCTAACCGTTCCGGTCCCATCCGATCCCCGCAGCAGGCCCTTTACCGCGCTTGAATTAGATCAGTAGTTCTCAGGAAGTTGTGCCTGGCAAAGTTCGTCGTCTTGTCAACTGTCTTCTTGTTCGTATGTGCTAGCAATCTAGCCCCTTTGCGCGCTAGGAGTGGTAAAAGATGCGTCTTTTTAGTAGTTACTGGAAGGCTGCTAGGTTAGCAGCCGTCACTGTCTATTGCTAAAGTAACCTGTTCAATTTTCGTTCAAGTTGGGCGCTATGCGGAAAGCCGAATCAATATACTGTACCATGCCGCTATGCCAGTGAGTATTAGGACCTTGAAGTTTGCTTTGCGCCTTTACCCAGACACGGAGTACTCCCTTCGTTCCAAATTGTAGGTTGTTTTTTGACTTTTCTAGTATTACTATGCACCTAGACATACACTATATCTAGATGCATAATAATATCCATGAATTAAAAAAGCTAAAACAACCTACAATTTGGAACGGAGGGAGTACATGGTTATCAATTCTATTGGACTTTTATTCCAAAAAATTCCACTGGACTTATAGCTGACTATATCTTGGATATAATTTTTCTACATCCATAATTGGTTGTCATCATGTTCACGAGCATTTTGCAAACATGTTATCTCCTTACTGTGAGTGTTAATTCTTTGGTGTGATGTTGTGTCTTCTTAGCCTCAGTCAAGGCAAGGACTGACCAAGACTTACACTGATATTGTCTCTCCTTTCTTGGTTGTCACACTGATCACAAGTGTGAGTGCAATTATTTTTGTAGCCGTGATTTATGCTCAAGACTTCGAGTGCCTGCTTTTATATCTCTGCTATGTCTGCAACTCTGCATCATTTAATTTATTTTCTGTTTCTGATATTCTAGGGAGCAGAAGGGGATAACCTTCGTGTTGGAAACAATGGTAAATCCTATAGCTGAAAATATGTTCTTTTCCTTATCTTTTTCCAACAATCGGACCCATAGGTCAAGAATTTCTTCCCCTGGAATCATGTAAGTAGCTTGCTCCTCCCAATTGGAAGTAGCTAATAGCACTGTACAGTCAAACAATGTGAAGAGATATTCCTTATGGTCTATAGCACTGACTAATGTGCAGCAGTGAATTCAGACCCCCAAAGTTCTTCCATGATACTTGCTGCCATTGCTTGACCAATATGGTAGCATTTGATTTTAGATCTGAACCAAGCTATGGTTTCTTTTACGTATCATATATGTTATTGATGCACAAAACTAGAGAAGTTGCGATGAGCTGTTTCCTGCCTTGTCTCGTTTTCATACAAGAATTTTTACTTATTTCATTTGTTGCTGAGACACACTGCATTGTGCTCAATCCTTATACAGTTATACATTTCTTTCTGATGAATAGTACTTCGAAGGCTATGGCTACCGTGGAAGCACTTTCGAGCAGACATATCGCTGCTACCCTGCATCTTTCATTGATAAGGTCTGTAAATCTTCTTAAGATGAGGGGCCGTATTTTCTATTTGAACATACTTTTCCACTGCATGCTTTACTGTAAGCAATTCTCTTATTCCATTCTGCATTGCTTCTGCGCTCCTTTGCATCTGAGTCATATTCCATAGGTTGGGTTCTAATGCCAATTTTTACTCGATTATTGAATGAGGAGCTTTCAACATGACTGTGAATTGAATCAAGTAAAATATCTTTAAATTATCAGTAACTAAGCTTTAGTAGCGACTTGTTGGCATGCTTATATTGACTCTTGCCTTTGTAAGGATGTCACTGAATTACTTTTAAGCTTGCAATTGTTATGATTTACTAGAATATCAATATAGCATCCTGCAGTAAATTCTATCAACATATAATGATAGAATAATTACCACTTCTCAAGATAACAGTTTTGGTTTGCGTTTTTCGAATTAATTTTAAGAGATCTCTTTTACCTTTTTTGCAGCCACAACTTGAGGCCGGCGACAAAAGTATGTGCTCGTTTCACTGAGTTCTGAGTTCTGTATCTATTTTATTTGCCATTAGAAGTTCACATGATTATGACTTTGCTTCTTTTCAGTTATTATGCCACCGTCGGCTCTTGATCGTCTTGGTAAATTAGCGCATTCGACTAGTTCTCTTTATCTTACATTATTTAGCAATTTTTCACACACACGCATTTGGCAATAAATTCTCAGTTCTAAAAAAAAATCATGTTTGATTTCTCTGCAGCATCTTTGCATATTGAATATCCTATGCTTTTTGAAGTCCACAATGCGGCAGCAGAACGGACTTCACATTGTGGTGTTCTGGAGTTCATTGCAGAAGAAGGCATGATCTACATGCCATATTGGGTATGTTGAGATCTAGGATACTGCTGCACTTCTCTGGATATTATTATGGCAATGAAGCTAACTTTACGTGGTCATGATCAGATGATGCAAAATCTTCTTCTGCAAGAGGGAGATATGGTGTTCATAAAAAATGCCAACCTCCCAAAGGGCACATATGTCAAGTTACAGCCTCATACAACAGACTTTTTAGATATCTCAAACCCCAAAGCAATGTTAGTATTTTCCTTTTATTAACTATTTCTTATCCTAGTGGAACATCTGTTACCCTTCTCTCCTATATATGACTGCTGTATTGTGACATGATACAAGTAGTGAGTAATTCAAGTATGGAATCCCTGAAGAACACTGATGACCTGTTTGCGTCATTCTTGCAGCTTGGAGAAAACTTTGCGGAACTTTTCTTGTCTAACCACAGGTGACAGCATCATGGTAGCGTATAATAACAAGAAGTACTACATTGATATAGTGGAGACAAAACCTTCCAATGCTATAAGTATTATTGAGACTGATTGCGAGGTTGACTTTGCTCCACCACTTGACTATAAAGAACCTGAGCCAGTAAAACCTGCCGTTCCTGCAAACACAGAGCCTACTGGTGGTAATGCTCTTGTTCTATACATCACTGGATGCGATTACTCTTCTTTGTGCAGTTTATTCTGTAACTTTTAGACAAGAAACACTGGCCCTCCAATTCTTTTGCGTTTGTTTTTGCAGAGGCTCCAGCTGAAGAAGAACCAAAGTTCATTCCCTTCACTGGTTCAGGAAGGCGTCTGGATGGGAAGCCTTCTAAAGATAAAGATATGCTGGCCTCATGCCCTGCAAAGCGACAAGCTAATGCAACCAATAGTGTGCAGCCCTCGACAGCCAGCACGTCACAGGGCGGTTCATCACGTAAGACCACAGGAAAGCTTGTCTTTGGCTCTGGTGGAAATCGAGCTGATAAGGTTGGTATTTTGCAACATATGCGCCTTGTAACCAGTGTTTGGGAAACCCAATGATGAACTGCATTGTTTTCTGAGAGCTTGTTTGAGTTGGCATAGATGCATGGAATAACCGCCTCAGGCTTCCAGCTTTTTGTGCTAATATTTTGCCCATCAATTCGTAGGCACCTGAGAAGGAAGCAAAGGAAGAGCCAAAGAAAGAAGAACCGAAATTCTCGGCATTTACGGGAAAGAAATACTCACTGAAGGGCTGAATACATAGGCAGTGATGTTTTATCAGTATTTCCAGCGACAGACATGACCAGGGAGAAGAGCTTGATGAGCTACTGACTAATTATTGTCCTTGTGGGATGGGCATCCTTGGTTGGGTTAGTGGCATCGTAAAGTTGAATGTTTCTTTTGTGAGAATTGTGATCCTTTCTCAGCCACAGTGGAGCAACTGATATCTAAAGCTATTCATGTCTATTTATGGATTCTTTACTGTACTTCCATGTACATATTACCTGTCTTTGCTGTCATTTGCCTCGCCTAATCCGGATGTGAAATGTAGGGTGGTCACAGCAATCGAATGAGCAGATTGAAAAAGAGAAAGGTGACCTGCCTGAATAAATCAAGGAAGAACCAGCAGTCTACGTTACAAGTAGCTACCTGAATACATAGGGAGCATAGAGAGTCTTCGTAGAACATCTAATTTGGAAAAAAGAGTAGTTATGAAGAACAAAAGACGTAAATTTGAAAACAAAAAGAGTTAACCAAAATATTCGCAACGTAGGTGTTTGACAACCAAAAATAGTAAAAGATATAAAAACCATAAATTTGAAAACAAAAAAGGAAAACATATGTGTTTGACACTTGTGAAGCTCATGTTTGCTCTTGTTTGGGATCAGAGATCAGTTTCCTCCAACATTCGCAGTGGCTGATATCCAGACGCAGAATTTCCGCAGTGCCTTTTGACTAGTAACTGTTGGTTCCGGTGTGTGCTTTGCGCGCTTGATTTGACTGTCATTATCAAGTCATATGAGGTTACGAGGCAAAAGAAGAATGAAAGCACAACGTCGCTGGACTGTATTTATGTGACGAGCTGTGTGATCTTCTGTACTGCACCGTGCAGAGATTGTGAACAGTCGGTTTGGTCACAGCAATCTCGCACGGTGCTACTGTTTACCAGCTCAAGTGCTGTGAGCATCTGCCTCACTCTCATGTTGAGCTCATGTCACAGTGCCACTCCCCCTCGGGTTGCATGCCGGCACGGCCACGGGGAACGCTCGCCCACCCGCTCAAGTCGAGGGCTCGAGGCTGACGAGTTTGCCTCTGCCATCTTGATTGAGCCGAACGCCGAATGTGCCTTCCTTTGGAAAGGCATATCTGCCATGCCAAGCTTACTTTGCAGATTGAGATTCGTGAAAGAATACGTAGGAGAGAGATAGGTTGATAAGAGATGGGGTAAGAAATTCAGTAGGGCAGCTCTAGTGTCCTTGCTAAGGAGGTGCTAGAAGGAGAGAGAAACAGGAGGAGGTGCTACACGTTGGAGCTTTGGTGCTAAGCTAGAATCTCCAAGCACCCGTAGCTTGGTTGGGCACCCGGTGCAATGAATAAACAAATGATTTCAACTAGAGTAAGTGACAAGGTGGGAAGAGAGATTTTTTCTACTTACGTGGGTGCCACCTTAGCCTAAGCTAAGCCAGTTCACAACATATGGAGTCTAATTCGCGGGCACCCGGAGCATTTTTTTTGCTAGACTAGCTCCTCATGGTGTGTTCACGACTGCACCTTGCTAAGAAAATACACACCACCATCCTAGCCGGTTAGCCCGGTAGCTCCTATTCTCTCGTGAATCAAACTAAGAAGGTGTTTGAATACCCTCGCTAAACTTTAGCACCTGTCACATCGGATGTTTGGATACTAATTAGAAGTATTAAACATAGTTTAATTATAAAACTAATTGCACATATGGAGTCTAATTCGCGAGACGAATCTATTAAACCTAACTAGTCCATGATTTGATAATGTGGTGCTACAGTAACCATTTACTAATGATGGATTAATTAGACTTAATAGATTCATCTTGCGAATTAGTCCAGAGGTTCTACAATTAGTTCATATTTAATCCTTCTAATTAGCATCCGAACATCCGATGTGACACTGCTAAAGTCCCCTAACATTACAAGCCGCAAAAGCAAAGAATGAAACAAAACCCAAAAGGCACGAGATCACACGCCTGGTAGAACATATATAAATATGTGCTCGGGCTGCCTGTGCGCGAATCGTGTGCTGTACCGTGCATACCTTGCTGTGACCGGTCAGTTTTTTCCTTAACATGTTGTGAAGCGTGACCAGTTAATTTTGTCATGGTGACTCCGTGCCAATGCCACTCACTAACGCAAAGAATGTGAGCGTTCTCCCACCTAATAAACTGCCTGTATTGAGATTGCCAAATCTTACTTAGTGTTTACTCAACTGTTCCAGGGTACATGGCTGTGCGAACACCGTGATCATGCCAGCCCTCGCAAAATTGTGATTACTCTCAACGGAGTCTAGCTTGAAAGATCTTATATGCTGGCAGGAAATTGAGCAAATGCAATTTGGACCTGAATGATGTAAAATTAGAGCTCTGTTTCAAGTGTACCATGTACTGGGTTGAACGGTTGACTGTAACATATATATATGGAAGCTAGAAATTCCAATAAGTTTGCTGTTACTGTTTCCTGTGTGATTCTTGGCTTAGGAGATCATTACCAGGCTGTTGATCTTTCAAGTTTTTTTTTAAATTCTGTGTGATCATGCACTATATTTTGCAGATTTAGTAATTGTCATTTCCTTGAAATTTGTGAATCTACAATCAGAAAGAAAAAAGTATCACATTCTTTCTTTCTTTCGTAAGAGAGCAGTTACAGAAGAAAAGTTTTTGCCAAAAAAAAATGTGGGAAGTGGTAAATCCCAGACGTTACATGTTTGGAAAATATTTTACCTGTGTTTTTTTAATGCCTGCTTTGTTTCTTCAACAAGAAGCAGGTCAAGAAAGCTGCTGTTACAACAATAGGCGATCAGTTACAACAACAAACGCAGCGGCTAGTTTTGTTTCAGGCGTTAAAAATTGTCCCTCCCGATGAAAACAGCCAGCCAGATATATGCAGCCTGTTAAAAGGTGGCCATCATTCAGTAGCCACCTAATTTTAGAAGATTTTCCCTTGTCTGGAAACCTCCTCCTTTCTCTCCTCTCCACAATCTGATATAGGGTGCCTGGAATGAACCTGCTCAGCATCAACTGCATAGTCTAGGAGTAATATGCAGCTTCATCTCTGACATGGCGGCGTTTGATCAGTTTCCTCAAACATCCTAATGAGTATTCAGCAGTGAATTGCCACACTACTTTAGCCTGCACAATTCTTGCAAGATCAATCTAACATTACAAGCCGCAAAAGCAAAGAATGAAACAAAACCAAAAGGCACGAGATCGCACGCATGGTAGAACATATTTATATGTGTGCTCCGGGCTGCCTGTGCGCGAACCGTGTGATGTACCGTGCATACCTTACTGTGACCGGTCTTAACATGTTGTGAATCGTGACCAGTTAGTTTTGTCATAGTGACTTCGTGCCAATGCCACTCACCAACGCAAAGAATGTGAGCATTCTCCCACCTAATTTTAGAAGGTTTGCCCTGGAAACCTCCTCCTTTCTCTCCTCTCCACAAGCTGATATAGGGTCCCTGGAGACCTTAGCCTCGGTGGGGCCGGAGAACAGCTTCTCTCAATTTTCTCCTTGGGAGTTTCATGTGAGGTATGTTTCTGTCATCAAACCTTTACATTTCAATTTACGTCGGATTTGTCTGAAATTTCATGTGCGGTGCAAGGTTGTCTCCCTCCTGAACTAATAATCGTGTTCGTTGAATGTTAGTATATTTTTTCGCTGATCTTTATCTTAATTCTTTGCTGCTGCTGCTCGCTTCCTTAGTTTATGCATGGCTGTTCTTTTTTTCTCCGGTTATTGTCTGAATTCATGAAGTGCCTGATGGCTCTTTTCTTTAGGAAAAAAAGTAGCAGATTATTGTTTAATCTTTACATCGCATTCTTGTAGAGCATAGTTACGTGTGTTTTGCTGGAGCTCACAACATTGTGCCGTAATGCAGGGTGCTCCTCCTGAACAAATGGGAGCAAGCTATCCTCACATGTTTTTGATCTTCTTACTGTTTCATGGAGCCAATGCTGCTTCAAATGCTCCAGCAGGGCCAAAATGGCAGACTCTGAGCGGTATCATATTTCCTATTTCTTTCTTTTTTTGTTATTTTTATTATTTCACCTATCAAGATTTTCAAGCACTCTAGCATTTGGTTTCTCTGCAATTTCAAGACTCAAGCGCTCTGATGTTCAATTGCAGCGCCATGTCATCAAGCTCCTAATGTTTGTGATACCATCCTACAGGTCGTCCCCCTCAAGTCATAGCTCGAGGAGGATTCTCTGGCTTGTTCCCTGACTCAAGCCAGTACGCCTACCAGTTTGCCTTGTCGACCAGCTTGCCTGACGTTGTTCTCTTCTGCGATCTGCAATTCTCAAGCGACAGCACGGGCTTCTGCAAAACAGGGTTGACCCTTGACAACTCGACGACAGTCTCAGAGGTCTTCCCCAAGATGGAAAAGACATACAAGGTGCACGGAGAAGATGTCCATGGCTGGTTCTCTCTAGATTTCACCGCGGACCAGCTGATTCAGAACGTCACGTGTAAGCAGAAAAGAACCATCACTACTTTCTAACTAACATTCCATGCTACATTCCTGATCCATATGGATGAAGTTTTGCCAAAAAATAGGATGGAAATAAGATGGAACTAACGATTCTGAAGTATCATTTTGCTGTTGGAATGTTGCTGACTTGACATGCTGTCCTTTGACCATTCCTCAGTAATCCAGAACATCTTTTCTCGCCCAAGCACATTTGATGGCTCCATGGGAATGTACACGCTTGATGATATTGTTGAACTCCGCCCCCCTCAAATATGGCTTAATGTACAGGTAAATGTGATTTCAGTCATTTCACGAGCCTTTTCTCTTCTTATTTTACCATGTAACGTATTTAACATAACTTCATGTTCCATTTTGCAGTACAATTCATTCTTTCTGGAGCACAAACTAAGTACTGAAGATTATATATTAGGACTACCAAAAAAATTTAGCCTCACTTACATCTCCTCGACAGAGATTGATTTCTTGAAAAGCCTGGGTGGGAAACTCAAGAAAAGCAAGACGAAACTCGTCTTCCGGTTCCTCAATGAAGATGTCATTGAGCCTTCAACCAAGAAGACATATGGGGAGCTCCTGAAAGACCTGAAATCCATCAAGGATTTTGCAGTCGGGATTCTTGTCCCCAAGACCTACATCTGGCCACTGAACAAAGATCAGTACCTGTCACCATCCACAAGTTTGGTCAAAGATGCGCATGCCCTGGGGCTCGAAGTCTATGCGTCTGGATTTGCCAATGATATCGCTACAAGTTACAACTACAGCTATGATCCCAGTGCAGAGTACTTGCAGTTCATAGACAATTCAGACTTCTCTGTCGACGGTGTGCTCACGGACTTCCCGCCCACTGCATCAGGAGCTATTGGTAAGAACTATCCCATGTTGGAATTGGAAGGAGAAAACCTGAATAATTCATGTTTCTTTGGAAATGATAGAGATCTGCACATTATGCTCTAATATCATAGCAATTCACCTTCTTTTGCTCGTTAATATAATCTCTTAAATGTTTTGCTTTTTACAGCTTGCTTGGCTCATTCTAAGGGCAATCCTCTAGCACCTCCTGGAAGTAAGCTATGGATGTTTACTATCACGACGTCATTTGTAATTTTATTATCATCATCCTTAGTACTTACCCCCCCTATACAAATGTAGAGGACACCAGGCCGCTGATCATCACCCACAATGGGGCTAGCGGTGTCTTTGCTGGGAGCACAGATCTTGCCTACCAGGAGGCGATCAAAGATGCCGCCGACATCATAGATTGCTCGGTTCAGATGTCAAAAGACGGAGTGGCCTTCTGCATGCACTCTGCCGATCTCTCCCCCCACACGACCGCGGCCACCGCTTTCGTGTCCAAAAGCTCCACTGTCCATGAGATTCAGAACAAGTCTGGCATCTTCTCGTTCGAACTGTCATGGAGTGAGATCCAAACATTGAAGCGTACGTGAGGCACATTTGTTTGCTTGTTCATGGTTTTCTTCAATACCAGAATGTCAGGCACTGACGACTTTGTTCCCTTTTTCTTCTGAGCAGCCGATATTTTCTCTCCGTTTGCTCAGGCAGGCCTGAAGAGAAATCCTGCATCGAAGAATGCCGGCAGGTTCCTGACCTTGCCCCAATTCCTAGACATGGCCAAGGCCAGCAACGTCTCCGGCATACTGATCGAAATGGAGGTAACCAACATTCAGTTCGTTCGACGTTCTTTCATTCTTCTGTTTTCAGAAAAAACCGATCAAGCATTCTTGTGCGGGATGCACGCGTGCAGCATGCCTCATATCTCGCCAAGAGAGGTCTCGGTGTGGTGGAGTCGGTGTCCAGCGCGCTAACCAAGGCCGGCTACGACAAGGAGACCAAGCAACAGGTGTTCATCCAGTCCGATGACTCGTCGGTGCTCTCGGCGTTCAAGAAGTTCCCGGCGTTCAAGCGGGTGCTCAACCTCGAGATGGAGTTTAGCGGCGCCTCCCAGCCGTCGCTGGACGACATCAAGAAATTCGCCGACGGGGTGAGGATCCACCGGAGCTCGGTGGCGCAGATCACCGGGTACTTTATGACGCGGTTCACCGACACGGTCGGCAGCCTGCAGGCCGCCAACCTCACCGTGTTCATCGGCGTGCTCAAGAACGAGTTCATGAACCTTGGCTTCGACTACTTCGCTGACCCGACCGTCGAGATCGTCACCTACTCCTCGGCGGTGATGGCAGACGGGCTCATCACCGACTACCCTGCCACTGCAGCTTCATACTTCAGTGAGTACCTGACACCCTCAAAGACAGCTGTAACCACTGAAAACATCCACGAATAATTTTCAGATACAACTATACCAAAGAGTTTTGCCAGATCTAGAACACTAAATCTGTTTCAATACCTGTTTGCAAACATACAAATTTCAGAGAAAATGGCTTTTGAATCATATATACTATCTATGAACTGCAGGGAGTCCATGCAGTGACATGAGCCTGAACCTGAGTTACTCGATCCTGCCAGCGCAACCCGGTGCTCTGGTCCACCTGGCAGCCCCCGGGGCGCTAGCACCGGCGGCAGGGCCGGCGCCGTTGCTGGAACCCAAGGACGTCGTGGACCCGCCGCTGCCTTCTGTCAAAGCTGTGATCGCCGCCGACGCGCTGGCGCCGACGGGGACCGCTGACAACACCTCCTCGGCGGCCAGCTACAACGCCGGGAAGAACAGCCTCTTGGGAGCTGGCATCATTGCCCTCTTGTCCCTGAGCTTCCTGCACTGATCCTTCCATGGTGACTGGCATTGTACTAGCGCATTTCCTTTTGTTCTCTCCGTGTGTGCCCCATCCTCAAATGTACTGTAAGTCTGTAACATAATGTTCTTGAAATAGATATACAAATTGTCATCAACCTGCACAGAAATACAGATCAGAGAAATTTAACCCTGCCCGTTCATGCTTGGGTGCCGCAACCTGCACATAAAATTTGTGTGTTTTTTTTATAAAAAATTTTAGTACTTGGTTCATCGCTTGACATTTGAAAGTGGACAATCAAGGCGAGAAAAAAAGATCCACCAGTAATTTTTTTAAAGGCAGGAGCACGGCTCATTCTGTAAGAAGGTAGAAGTTGAAGGTTACATAAAGTTCCATATTACAGATAAAGAGATTAACTCGAGTCTTAAACATCTAAAACGGAAATTAAGATACACCACGTAATTCAGGGTGCCCACATGCTCTACGTCTCAGTGCAATGTCCTCTTGGATTTTTTCCGGAACTTGGTTTGGCCGAAGCTCCTAGTTCTGGAAAATTCTTCTGTTCCTCTCATTCCATATGTTCCATGCTGTGATGGTCGTAATCGCCACCTTGGATCGCCTTTGTTTTATGCCAACGGCTTCAGTTGGCCAGTCCACCATGCTTGCACTTCCTGGTCATCATCAGTTGGAGTAGCAACCCGATCCACCAGTAATTCACAGGTGCACCACAACAGGAGGCATGGCACGATTTTGTTAAACTGAATTTCTGTTTTGATAGGTAAAAATACAGCAAATTTAGATTTCCCTAATTGTAAATTCCATTTTGTATTTGTCTCCAATGAGTAAATCAAATACGGACACGGAATATTCCGTTTCGTGCTGGGGTGGGGTGCTGGCCCATCATCCTCGGCATCCACTGCAGCACCCTGCTTGGCGCCACACAACGTACACTGGCGCCGATACGCACACCACCTCCTCCTCCTTCCTCCCATGGCGTCGGTCGCCACGCACTCCGGCTCCCCTCCGCCGCCGCCTCCTCGCCTATACCGCCGCCACCGCGCGGCCTCCCCTGCCGGAGCCCGGCGGTCCGCCGCCGCTGCACGCGGTCGCATTAGGAGGTTAGTTTTTTTTTTTTTTTTTTTTTTTTTTTTTTTTTTTGGAGCTTCTTTTAGCCGGATCAGAGTCTGAACTCTAGCTGTTCTGTAGATTCATGAAATTTCTTGCAAATTTGAACAAATTATGATATTTGAGTAACCGCCTCGATGGATTTAGGGCTGGCTTTAGGTGAAACTGTTAGCTGCAATGCGATTGTTACATTAAATATTCTGTGTTTCTTGCAAGCATATACAGTTCGCGCAACTTATCCTGCTTGGTCTCTGGGACTGCAAAGGCATCAGTGTCCGGGGCAGAAACTTCTTCAGGTGGGGAAGATGTAAATGAGATTATTGGTGCAGTGGAAGCAGTAGAATCTACCACCCCGGGTGCTTCATTCCTTGCAAAAGTGGCAATTGCTATCGGTATTGCGGCCACGGTCACTGTAATTTCACTAGTCAGGAAGCAGCCTTCATCAGGTCCATCTTTTAGTCTGCCACAAATAGTTGATGCCTCCACACAGTCTGATGCAGCAGCAGCAACCCTTGGATATTCATTTTCTGCATTTGGA
Organism: Setaria italica; assembly: GCF_000263155.2. Classification (NCBI taxonomy): domain Eukaryota; kingdom Viridiplantae; phylum Streptophyta; class Magnoliopsida; order Poales; family Poaceae; genus Setaria; species Setaria italica. The sequence continues at coordinate 5,858,059 of NC_028450.1, read as the reverse complement.
AAGAAAGTCATAATTCCAGAGTACACACCAGGGTATGTGAATTTGGCTATCTGCATGTTATCATTCTGCTTTTCATGCTTCTATTTTTTTTCCTGACAACTTTTAGATACACGTCACTGATGGGACTGCCAAATTAAGTCAATAAATGTTCCTCCTTGGAGAGCTTTTAACCACAGGTCATCAAATTATATCAGCCAATAATATGTCAATTGCATTTGCTACCAAATGCTAAACAACGTGCACAGCCTCTAGGGGAATGTTTCTCTGAAAAAAATAAATTCTCAAGTCTATCCATGGTATCATGCTAACTGAGGATTGTTGAAAGTTCACGGACCACATAGGCTGATTTCAAAAAATAAATGCAAATATGTGATCTATTTGGTACCTGTAATGGAAGCCTACCTGTAACTTTTTTGCTCCATTTTTCTAATATACTGTCTTGCTGAAATTCTTCAGGTGGGTCTACTTTTGTTTGCTCATGGCTGCTGGATTTGGACTACTTATCAGTGAAGAAGCTTTAAATGTTTGGGTCTGTCCTTTGCACTGGTACCTTCAATATGACCATTCTCAACTCAACTAAGTTTCTAGCTTTATTTTCCACAAGTAGTCAGACTTCAAACACAATTTTATATATAAGCATTCATCAACCATTTATTTGTGTTGAGAAGCATTTTTCCCTTCATGATGTAGGCTGGAATTTCTTTATCACGTACACTTTCATTGGATGGAACCTGGCAATCTCTCGTTAACTCGTTCTCGGCGAATGCACCTTATATAGTTTCTACAGTGCTATGGATTTACTGGTTCGTGCTCGTGCATCCTCTGTCCATGATCTGTAGACAGTTGTTCCTCTTGTTAGTGAGTAGTGAATGCTACCCGTTAATTTTTTTAACTTTTTCATTCACGTAGGGGTGTTTGTCTCAGCGATATGATCCCGTTCTTTCTGGGGAAGCTTTTTAGACAAACTAAAGCATCTGAAGGCATAAGCAGCAAGGTGCGAAGCAGGGATTTGTCTCACTTTATAATACACTTGTTAGTTCCTCAGTTTTATATTATAAATATCATTTTTTTTGGCAAAACTATGACATGAAGTATTGCTACCTTACTGATATCTAATCACAGTTGTCCTTTTAGATTGGAATTGGCAAGGACAAAGCACTAAGCATATCACGAGCAGTCCAAAAGTACGGGAACCTAATTGGCTTTGGTATACATCTGAACCTTCACATCAGTTTTGCAAAGCATTTGTAGTCCTGAGTGAAAGAAAATGGGAAACTCTGTAGAGCATTGGCATTGCATATGCACTCAATACACTGAAGTTCTAAAGACAAACTAGATGGTTAAATTTGCTTGTCACTTAAACTGATGATGACTATGATGTTTGCTGCAGTTGAGAGATTTTCAATTGGCGTACGGAATATCACAGCATTTCTAGCTGGCGCATTGGTCAGTCAACTTTTTTTTAAAAAAAACTCTACGACTTAACAGATATTAGAGCACATATTGCACACAAATGATTTGCCAATGACATTCTTTGGCCATTATAAACAGGGTATACCAGCAGACTGTTACTTCGCCGGAGTTTGTTTCGGGTGCCTGCTTACTCTTCCTATTCAGGTAAACCGACCTTCAGATCATGGCAACCTTGTTTTTGTTCTTCCTTTGCAGCTTATAAGTCGGGCTTAGCTAGTACTCCCTCACTCCCAAATTGTAGGTCATTTTACCAAATCTAGATTACTCTAGACATAGTTTATATCTAGGTGCACAGCAAAAACTATGGACCTAGGAATGCCAAAACGACGTACGATTCCGAACGGAGGGAGTACTAACATTAACAAGAACCTGTTGACTTTTGTTCTGTGACAAAACAACTGGCGCTTTCATGCAGTTAGCACTTGGGTTTGTCCTCCGTGAAAGGCCTGTCATCGCTCTGGCAAGCGTCGCAGCTGCCGTGGTACCTACCTCTCTGTCTTCCCCGCCCTTTCTAGAACTTCTCTCTCTCCCCTGTTTCCTGATCAGGCCATGCTTGCTCTGCAATGCAACCAGGGCATCTGCACGGCGTTCCCTTACGCAGCCGCGGCGTGCACGGCTCTCTTCTTCTACCTCCGCCGGCCCGACTCCAGCAGCTGAGACTGAGAGCGCGCTGATCCTTTTCGTGGCGGATCGGCAACTCCCGGCTCCGTGCCATTTTTTCACTACTCCTGTGCCATCTAGCTGACGGGACATTCCCGTTTTTTTGGTACTTAGACACCAATAGGTTGCACTGCATCTTCTTTGTAAATTTTGTAATCGATCAACTGGGTTGATCCATCAATGTAAACATTTCCCTTTTAGTTCTTTCTTAAGTACTCCATTCGTCCTAAATTATAAGTCGTTTTGGATTTTTCAGATTCATAAATATTATTATGCATCCAGACACATGGTATATCTAAGTGCATAACAAAATCTATAAACGTAAAAAAAGTCAAAACGACTTATAATTTGAAACGGAAGGAGTATTCGGAGGCACCGCAGTGCAAGTCATGCGTCCGTTCGTTCTCCCATCCATCCGACGGCCGCCAATCCGTGTCACAGTTGTTCCGCCGCGACACAAGGGGCCCCCAGAAGCCCACATCGCCCCACCTCCTCGCTACTGTTGCCTCTTCGCCGCCGTGAGTGCCCCCAAACAGGCAACCACCAGTGCCGCCCGGTCCCGTCCTCTCGCCCCCGCCCCCGCCCTCATCGCGCCCCGCTCCATGGCTGCCAATTTTTTCTCTTCTTATTTAAATGGTCACAATTGAATTCTTGCTTCATTACATGTTCATTGTTATCACTTATCAGGGCCACAATGCTCCTTGGAAGCACACTATGGAAGGTTAGTTAAGTCTTCACTGTGTTATTTTGCCCTCCTTATGATGAAACTGTAATAGTTAGGTTCTAATTGCAGGACCTGATGACATGCCAGCACATATTAAATCGTCAATGTTTGGTTGTGCCCTGACGTATGTGTACCCTCACTCATTGTTTCATCCCTCACGTTGTGTTGTTCTTCTACTGTGTAAGAATTAACAGGTTGCATGTTGCTCTATGCAGGATTCCTATAACTGATGGACGTCTCAATATGGGCACTTGGCAGGTAAAGGAAACACATATCCTTTCACAGCTGATCATATGATATGCAAGCTTAGTTCCCCATTCTAATTTGCATTGGCTAAAAGGCTCATAGGAGCCATCTAAATAGTATAATAAACTGCCTGTATTGAGATTGCCAAATCTTACTTAGTGTTTACTCAACTGTTCCAGGGTATATGGCTGTGCGAACACCGTGATCATGCCAGCCCTCGCAAAATTGTGATTACTCTCAACGGAGTCTAGCTTGAAAGATCTTATATGCTGGCAGGAAATTGAGCAAATGCAATTTGGACTTGAATGATGTAAAATTAGGGCTCTGTTTCAAGTGTACCATGTACTAGGTTGAACGGTTGCCTGTAACATATATATGGAAGCTAGAAATCCCAAAAAGTTTGCTGTTACTGTTTCCTGTGTGATTCTTGGCTTAGGAGATCATTACCAGGCTGTTGATCTTTCAAGAATGAAACAAAACCAAAAGGCACGAGATCGCACGCATGGTAGAACATATTTATATATGTGCTCCGGGCTGCCTGTGCGCGAATCGTGTACTGTACCGTGCATACCTTGCTGTGACCGGTCAGTTTTTTCCTTAACATGTTGTGAATCGTGACCGGTTAGTTTTGTTGTGGTGCCTCCGTGCCAATACCACTCACCAACGCAAAGAATGTGAGCATTCTCCCTCGTCACGTCCTGTAAACACGTCCGATGGTCGGGTCCATCGAGACTGTCGAGACTCGAGAGACGAGTTCCGTCTCCTCTGATTGAGCTGAAGGCCCGTACGTGGAATTGAGAAAACTGAAGCGACGACCTTTTCATTTTTCTACACAAGATCCAGTCCGTATCTCTAGAGTCATCAGATGGAAAGTCAATGTTTGATTAGACACTTGCAACTTACATGCTGTTCAAAAGAAGTCAAAAGAACCCAACTCTCATTGCTGAAAAAAACACTCCAATTTTGTTTCTTTACGAATTCTGATGTTACTATAGAACTCCTGAACATGCTAGCCACATGTAAAAAAATTAAAATCCTAGTCTATAATCGAGAATCACAATTTATGTAGTTGAGGTTTGCCGGAGTACAAGATGGAGAGGGATTTTTTCCCACAGCTTGTCACATGGAGAGGGCGGAAGTAGGAGGCTTGTCAAGTTGTTATATCCCAAAATGTCTCCTGATCAGCACATTTGTTCTAGTAAAATTTGTGCTATAGGGATTTTTGAATTTGAATTACAATCTATAAAGTGAACAACATGCAATCTTCAGATGTTTATATTGCGCAAAATTAATTTTATATTCGGGTGTACAAGATTTAACCCTAAGAAACTTTATCTGAACTGACTACAATATATGAGCTGGAATTTAAAACCAGACAATCGAGTTTAGATAAAAATATTTTATATGACATCAGATAGAAAAGAAAAAACATGTACTTGAACTGTGTCACCTCAATATATTTTATCTACATCAAGTCCCTATAAAAACAACCAATAGAAACAAATTGGACGCAGGAGGAAGACATAATCCGAATCACTCCTTTAGCAGAATCAAATCAGACTGTTGGAGCAAGACATGGAGGAGCGGATCCAGGTGAGGTGCTAGGTGCTCGAGCTTCCCTACTACTCAAGAACTGCATTGGAGGTAAAAGCAGAGGAGGATAAAAGATAACAAAGAAGAAGAAAATGAGGGAGATGTGTGGTGTAAGAGGAGGAGGAAGAAGAGAGCCAGCTGCGGGCAACAATCTCTGCATTTTGTGTGCTCTTTTGATTTTCTCTTTATGTTGTGGACACCTTCTTCGGGAAAAAGTTCCAGCGCAGGAAGAAGGCGTCACAACAGGAAGTAGTTGAGATTTAGTTTAGAGATAGAATTGGAAATTAGTTTGGTTTTGTTTTAGAGATAGAGTTGGAGTCGGTTTGGATCTGTTTTGGCCAGCTCATTATATAAGAGCTAAGGCCTTCGTAGGGAGAAGGCAAGCAGAGATTAATCTTAAACTCAGAGCCTCCTAGGGAGGGCGAGTAGATTGATCTGGCTGCTAACAAAGTTTATACTCAATAAACTAGCCACATCATCTTTGGTATTCAGACCTCTTTCCTCTTCCTGGAGCCTGATCACCACGCCAGGCCTGCCGTCGCCCCATCTACTGCCTTCCAGCGCTGTCTCTGCAACCATGGGCGACTCCTTCGTCACCCAAGCCGCCTTCGACGATGCTGTCGCCAAGATGATCTCCAAGATGAACGACATCAGCCTTAAGCTTGACAGAGAGCTAGATTCTGTCCGCAAGGAACAGAGCCGCCTTGCTTCCTCAATCAGCAATGTGCAGACCCAAGTCTTGGAGAAGAACGGGCGTTTTGACGCCACGGGATCCTCATCTGTAAGCAATGCCAAGTATGGACCACCGCCGTCTCCGGTTCACAAGCTTCGCTTTCCCAAGTATGATGGCGCCGAGGATCCCCTAGGATGGCTGCACAAGTGTGAGCAGTTCTTCCGCTCTCAGGCTACGCCGGAGGATCAGAAGGTTTGGACAGCAACCTTCTATTTGGAGGGCGCCGCCGACCAATGGTACTATCGTCTGGAGAAGAATCGCGGCGTCCCACTTGGCCTGATTTCGTCGACGGTGTCAACAAGCGGTTTGGACCGCCCGTGTGCAGCAACCCCCTTGGTGAACTGACCCAACTGCGACGCACGGGGTCTGTTGAGGAGTACCAGGAGCAATTCCTCATGCTCCTGGCACGGTGCGAGGGAGTCACGGAACAACAGCAGATCGATATCTTCACAGCCGGCCTTCTCCAACCCATGCACATGGACGTTGAGATGCACAAACCCGCGTCGTTCGAGGACGCCATGGCGCTGGCCCGCGCATACGAGCGCCGCACACAGGTGGTGGACGACAGCTCGCGCTCTCTGCCGCGTTCAACACGCTCGTCCTCCCGCACAGGCTCGTTCTCCGCTGCTCCAGCCCGGTCGCCCTCAACCCCTCCTGCCTCCAGTGCGTCATTTGCCACGCCGGGCGCACCTGTCAAGCCCGCGGCCCCACCTAGCGCCAGATTTACACGCCTCACGCCGGAAGAGATGGCTCAGAGGCGCGTGGATGGGTTGTGCTTCAATTGCCCTGAGAAATTCTCCCGCGAGCACGCCCACTAGTGCTCCATGAAAGGCATCTACTAGATGGAGTTGAATGACGACCAAGACACTGCTGACGGCATGGCTAGCGACGAACCAACAATTTCAGTCAACGCCATCACCGGAATCCAATCCAGCGCCACCCTGCAGCTGTCCACCATCATCAGGGACGCCACCCTCACAGCGCTGGTGGATTCAGGTTCCACGCACTCCTTCATTGCTGAAGCTACAGCAGCCCAACTTGGGCTGCTTCCAGAAGCGCGGCCTGGCCTCACCGTGGGCGTCGCCAATGGTGACCATGTACCATCTGCGGGGGTCTGCCACAATGTGCCTGTCCGCATCGGTCAGGAGGATTTCTGCATCTCCATGTTTGTGATTCCGCTGGAGGGATTTGAATTGGTCCTAGGCTGCGACTGGTTGCGGACACTTGGCCCGATTCTTTGGGACTTCAGCCATCTATCAATGTCCTTCTGGCGCCACGATCACAGGGTCCAATGGGTGGGCGTCAACGCCACCCCCCCTCCCCGTCTTGCAGCCGCTGAAGCCTCAGACCTCCTGGCACTGCTCATTCAGGAGTTCGCGGACCTCTTCTTCGCACCATCAGGTCTGCCCCCGCCACGGGCATTTGATCACAGGATCCACCTGCTACCAGCAACACCACCTGTGGCAGTCCGCCCCTACCGCTACCCCCAACTGCTAAAAGATGAAATTGAAAGTCAGTGCCAATCCATGTTAGAGCAGGGGATCATCTGGGCCAGTACATCAGCATTCTCGTCACCAGTGCTGCTCGTGCGCAAGCGGGATGGTGACTGGTGTTTCTGTGTTGACTACCGGGCACTCAATCACAAGACGATCCGCGATAAATTCCCCATACCCGTCGTGGAGGAACTGCTGGATGAACTCAAAGGGGCTGTCTTCTTCACCAAATTGGATCTCCGCAGTGGCTACCATCAGGTCCGTATGCACCCTGATGACATTGAGAAGACAGAGTTCCGCACCCACCATGGGCATTTCGAGTTCTTGGTCATGCCTTTCGGCCTCACCAATGCGCCATCCACATTCCAGGCGCTAATGAATGCGGTGCTCCGCCCCTTCCTCCGTCGCTGTGTTCTAGTGTTCTTCGATGATATCCTCATCTTTAGCAAGACATGGTCAGAACACCTGCAACACGTCCGTGCTGTCTTTGCTGTCCTACGCAGCCACAGTCTCGTCCTCAAGAAGTCCAAGTGCCTGTTCGGAGCACGCAACATCCACTACTTGGGCCATGTCATTGCCAACAACGCTGTCGCCATGGATGCCGAGAAGATTGCTACAGTTCAAGCATGGCCCGTTCCTCGGTCAGTTAAGGCTCTCCGGGGATTTCTGGGTCTCACCGGCTATTACCGTCGGTTTATTGCCAACTACGGCATCATCGCAGCTCCACTGACGGTGCTGCTGAAGCGGGAGGCATTCCAGTGGAGCCCGGCAGCAACGACGGTGTTCGAAGCCCTGAAGACCACCCTAACTACCGGCCCTATTCTGCAGCTCCCAGATTTTGACAGACCATTCGTGGTAGACTGCGATGCATCTGGTTCTGGTTTTGGCGCCGTCTTGCACCAGGATACAGGACCAATCGCTTTCTTCAGCAAAACAGTGGCGCCACAACACTCCAAATTGGCTGCTTATGAGAGGGAACTCATTGGTCTGGTGCAGGCAGTGCGCCATTGGCGGCCTTACCTTTGGGTTCGGGACTTCATCGTTCGCACAGACCATTGCAGCCTCAAATATTTGCTGGACCAGCGCCTTTCAACAATCCCGCAGCACACCTGGGTCAGCAAGTTGTTCGGGTACACCTTTCGGGTTGCATACAAGCCCGGCAAATTGAATGCTGCAGCAGATGCACTGTCCTGCCGCGACGAGCACGATCTGGATGGACACGTCCTTGCCATCTCCCGGCCGACGTTTGCGTTGTTTGAGGAATTCAAGAGGGAGGCAGCTACCCTACCAGAAATTAGAGCCAAACAGCAAGAAATCGAGGACGGCACAGCAAGAGCAGCATGGTCCATAGTCGATGGCTTTGTGCTCCATCGGAGCCGAATTTTTGTCCCTGAGTCCTCGTCTTTTTGGCCACAGATTCTAGCCTCAGCTCACGACACCGGCCATGAAGGCTGCCAGAAGACTTTGCATCGTCTCCGCTCTTCTTTCTTCAGCCCGCACGCCTCTAAACTGGTGAAAGACTATGTCAAAGGGTGCGCCGTTTGCCAACGGAATAAGACCGAGCATCTGCATCCAGCAGGACTGCTACAGCCGCTGGACGTCCCCAAGGCAGTCTGGAGTGACATTGCCATGGACTTCGTGGAGGGTTTTCCCAAGGTGGGCGGCCGATCAGTGGTACTGACAGTGGTGGACCGGCTGTCCAAGATGGCGCATTTCATCGCATTGAGTCATCCATACACGGCACTAACTGTGGCACAAGCATTCTTTGATGGAATTGTTCGCCTTCACGGATTTCCCTGCTCCATAGTCAGCGATCGCGATCGAGTGTTCACAAGCACGCTATGGAAGGAGCTCTTCACGCTGGCCGGTGTCAAGCTGCGCCTCAGTTCAGCCTTTTGACCGCAGACAGACGGCCAGTCCGAGGTTACTAACCGGGTGCTGGGGTGTACCTCCGTTGCTTGGCAGGCGACCGCCACAGGAGCTGGCTGCGGTGGTTTCCTTGGGCGGAGTATTGCTACAACACATCATACCAGACAGCCTTGCAGTGCACACCGTTTCGGGTCGTATTTGGTCGCGATCCGCCGTCTCTGCTGTCCTATCAGCCAAGTGTGGCACGAGTAGTGTCTCTGGATAAGCAACTTCGACAGAGGGATGAATTTCTGGCTGATATCAGGGACAGACTACTTCAGGCGCAAGATTACATGAAAGCTGCCCACGACAAGGCCCATCGTGCCCTTGAGTTTGCCGTGGGGGATTGGGTATGGCTGCAGCTTCACCAGCGCTCCGCCGTGGCCATCACTGATAAATCCAGCGCCAAATTGGCTCCACGCTTCTATGGCCCATTTCAGGTACTGGAGCGTATTGGATCTGTAGCATATCGGCTTCGTCTGCGCCCCAAGGCCAGGATCCATGACGTGTTCCATGTGGTCTTCCTGAAGAAGCACCAAGGCCCAGTACCTTCAGCCATTGTCGCTCTGCCTCCGGTGGTTCATGGCCGTGCCATCCCAACTCCAGAGAAGGTGGTTCGTGCTCGACCCACGGTGGACTCTTGGGACCTGCTGGTTCAGTGGGCAGGACGCGGCACTGCTGAGGCCACATGGGAGCCTATACCGGACTTCAAAGATAGATATCCAGCATTCAAGCTCGAGGACGAGCTTTTCTGTCAGGAGGGCGGAAGTGTTGTGGACACCTTCTTCGGGAAAAAGTTCCAGCGCAGGAAGAAGGCGTCACAACAGGAAGTAGTTGAGATTTAGTTTAGAGATAGAATTGGAAATTAGTTTGGTTTTGTTTTAGAGATAGAGTTGGAGTCGGTTTGGATCTGTTTTGGCCAGCTCATTATATAAGAGCTAAGGCCTTCGTAGGGAAAAGGCAAGCAGAGATTAATCTTAAACTCAGAGCCTCCTAGGGAGGGCGAGTAGATTGATCTGGCTGCTAACAAAGTTTATACTCAATAAACTAGCCACATCACTTTAATTGCAAGCTTGGGTCAGTTTCCTCTAACATCTAAGGTAGTTTTGAAGAAGATGATGCTCCCTCTTCATTACTAGCTCAGTTGATCACATAATAACCTTACAAACAATTGGAGTTTACAAGTGAAAGCAGCGAAAATTAAAAGAGATGTAGCAAAAAGACACGAGGTTGCTAAGACTGTATTTATAGGCATCTTATTACCACATACACATAGAGTTAGTCGGTTTGATCACACAAATTTCATGCGAGCAGCGACACAAGAACATGATGGTTCTATCATGCTATTTCTGCAATGTCCTCGGTAGGGTGTGGAATTCAAATCCATTCGGACCTTGCTTGACACAATCGTTAGTATGATAGCCATCTCTTATAGGGTGGACTGGTTTCTTAACGAGAAAGAAAATTTAGCCTTACTCCTCAACAATTGGTTGACTAATCCCTTATCACACTGCAACCAAACTTGTATGATAACCGCAACACCTATGTTGGCATGCATGCTTAGAGAAGTGGTGTTCTAAGAAATTAAAACTCTAACCTTGAAACTAATAATTGAGGAAGGGTTATTCCAGGCCTTGAGCCAACAAGTGTCAGTTAGAATCAAGCTTTTTCAATGAAGTTCATTCTCTCCCTGATCCCGCCTAGTAGGGTCTCCTAACTCGAGATCTCTTCGCTAGATTCTTTTAATTTCGGGCTCTTCTTCCATCCTCAATTGCTCTACTCCATGGCAAATCGGAGGTGAGCAGGCCAAAGGCACCCCGCGTGGTTGGCTTAATTTGCACAATCACTCAAATTTCTTTGAAACAACACTGTCCTATCTTAACAGAAACACTAATTGATACCTAAGTGTTTCAAAGGTAATCATCGTCAATACTTGATTTTTAGGTGCCATGATTTGTGTAAACCATTTCCTTCCCCAACTCTGACAACATCTCAGGCGTGCACGGGTTTGAGGGTTAGGGTTTTGGTTCATTGGAGTCCAGCGATCTTAGAGTGGCAGCAGTAGGCGGCAGGAGCTGCTGTGGAGACGGGAGGAGGTCATGCCATAGAATTACTTACCTGAAGGGCTAAATAAATGAATAGGAAGATAATGTATCATCAGCATTTCCAGTGACAAATTAAAAGTGATCAGCATCGTGGGGTGGGGTGGTACCTTGCTGTTTATTTTAATTCCTTGTCTAATCAGAATATGAAATGTAGGGTGTCTTACCGGCATTTAGATCAGTGAACAGCATATCTGGCAGTGGCAAGTACTGAATGCATATACAGCTTGCGCATGGGAAAGATCTGGACTCAAGTATTTATGCAATCATTAAAAATTCAAACAACTCATTTCATAAATAAAAGAAGTAAATTACAATATATCAGAAGTATTAACAATATCACTGTAATGTTGGTTCGACAGATGTTTGTATTTAACATCAGCTACCAAAATAGTGAAACATTCAAAATAGCTAATTCTGAAAATAAAAATTCTTTACACAAATTTAAAGATATACATAAAGCATCCAAATCAACAGAATTAAATCTTCAAAACACAAGTTGGCAAATCAAAATGGAAAATGAGATCATGGAGAAAGAAAGCGGCTAGATGAGAGCTTGCGAAACCAGAAACTATGTACAGACCAGCACAACTAAAGCCACGCTAGCCGAGTTCCGAGTGTTCTGAGTGTACAGTATGTAAAGGCTTGTCATTGTTTCTGCCCGTCGGGCATTCCTCTTTATTAATACTAGTCCATCAACTCGTGCTCCCGCACGGGTTAATGCTTTTAAAAGTTATTGTATTTGAAAATTATTTAGAAATTAAATTTATAATTAATAGTTAAAACTGTTTACCTATTACTCTCTCATTTTTTAATCCTTTGACGTAATACTTATATAGATGTCTACTTATATTTTTCTAGTTGTGATTGATTTTTAATTAATAATTACTCTACACCTTTCATCCACATCCACACTTTTTTCATTTTGTATCGCACCTCCGTACATTATGTTTAGCATAAAAATCAATATTTTTCATCACTTCCTCACATACATGTATAAATGGTCTATATGGTGTCACTCATCATGTGTGTATACCTTAACTTAGTATTTCTAAATTAACAATGACGTAATAGGTAATTTAGAATCATCTATTAGTTTACTTTTAGACATTTATGTATGATACACATGAAGATAATTAGATCATGATTTAGGTGCTTACTTTAGATTATTTTTAATAACAACATACGTGGGTAACTTAGATATAAATTTAGAATGATATTTTATGTTATGCTTTGTAATGATATGCATAAGTAAATTGGATTGGAAGAGGTCGGCAATTTATATAAAGGTTTAGTGTTTATTTTAGAATATTTTCATAATGAAAGTGTTGGGTAACTTTTTTTAAAATATAACAGACCAATGACTATGATTATTAGAGTTTTCTAATTTTTGTGAGAATTTTTTAGGATTTATCCTTTTTCTAGCATGTCGCGTAGAACTTAGTCTCCAATGGAAAAAAAAAGTGAGGCCGCATTGCTACAAAACTATTACCCTGAGGTACCTCTCGTTTGTTAAATATTCGAACACAATACTTATATAGATATATACTTATTATCTTTATCCAATTGTGATAGATTTTAGTTAGTAATTACTCTATAATATTTTCATCCACATTTATAATCTTTAAGTTTTCACGTTGCATCGCAGTTATGTGCTTCAATTTTTTTAATAATAGATCCTAAGTTTGAGCTATAATTTTAACACAGAAATCAATATTCTCATCACTTGCTCTATATCTTTATAAATTGTGACACACATTACCTTAATAATTATATCATATACTAATATATGCTTTACAACAATATATTGGTCTATATTTTTAATTTTAAGGTATTTTTATTTAAGTATTAGTGGTGGACAATTTAGTTACTAATTTAGAAGGTAATTTTAAATTATTTTTATAATGACATAAGGGAGTAATTTTTATGGCGGACCTTGCTAAAGTACACCTCTTTCCCCCTGGATGGTAAGACGTGAATTAAATCTGGACCCTTGATTATTAAGAAAAAAATCCAATTAGAAATAGAAAAAAACTACTAACCCACTTCTTTCTAACTACCAGTGACATGTATGCATGCATCCATCGAGTCTTTATCTCTTTAAAGTTCCGTCATCATGCGTGCATAGCATCATAAATATTTTAATTTTTTTCACAATTTTTTTCTCTACTACTGTGCAACGGCATGTAGGTTACATGTCTGCCATGTCTCATAGTATGATTTTTATTCATCACATCTGCACATGTATGCTATTTCTAATGTTGCTAACAATTTAATCTCATGTCCAAGCAATTTCTTGTTACAATGTTACGTGCGATACAATTATCACTTCACCTAAAAATTTGACCTGCCACGTCTCATTTGAAATATGTTGCATATAACACAATTATTACATACCTAAAGAAATAATCTATTAGATATCAAGAAATATATTTACATATGTACATTGCAACTCACATGCAACCATTAGTATATTTTTTTTAAAAATAGATCAAGTACATATGTGCATCTGTCACATAATGCAATTAGATTTGCATACATATTTTTTGAAGTTTTTTACACATCACGTTAGGGTAGTTAGATTAGGGGTTACTCACATGCAACCATTAGTATATTTTTTAGAAAAAATAGATCACGTATGTATGTGCATCTGCCACATAACAAATTAGATTTACGTACTGTTTTGAATTTTTTACACACATCACGTTAGGGTATGTTAGATTAGAGGTTATTTAGTTTATTTTATATAATGGCATGGGTGGGTAATTTAGAGGCAGGTTTAGGGGGTTACTTTAGACTATTTTCATGATGGTATAGGTGGGTAATTTTTTTAGAAAACATAATAGATCCAATGGCTATGATGATTCGAGTCTACAAATTGATGGCTAGATGTTTTGCTTTTTTGTGAGAATTTCTAGGATTTCTCTCTTTTTCTAGACTGTCCACCTAGGATCCTAGGTGGTTCACCTGGAGACTTCAAAAGGAACCTCCAATTAGTAATAGTAAGATAGCAGCAGCTCTCCTGCTGACTCGTTCAAAAAAAAAAGCCACGCTCAAGCTTGCATCAGTTTCCACCAACATCACAATGGTTCATGCTCAGAAGGAAAATTTTCCCAGTGCTGTTTGCCTCATCGTAAATAGTGCTTGCCAAACTAAATGCTGAATTTCCCTTTGCTATTTGGCTCTTGAACTAGTGCCACGCTATAAGTGCTGATCATCCTTCCCAGAAACTAAGAATCCATGGAAGCAAAACACCGACAGTATGTATTTATGCAGCGATCTGACTGATCCTCTGTACCGCACCTTGCAGAGCTTGTGAACAATCAGAGACTGCGAGATTCAGCGGGCGGCCAAGACGTTGAGGACGTGCAGCCGAGGACGCGGTCACGCTCACGCAGGTGGGCTGACGAAGTGCATACAACTATCATCAAAGTTGATGGAGACATGTCGCATGCTACATTGCTAGGAGTACCATCCTACTAACTCAGCCACGATTTTGTAACATTTCTCTGCAAATTTCGAACTGTTACCCTGCATGAGGTGGTTGCCATCAGATTAAAAGTGTGAATTTAAAAGGATCTACATGAACCAATCGGTCTTAAGGAACCTCAGCTATCTTTGAAAAACTTATAGAATGCTAGATATTTACGCTGCGTCGCTGCCAACATGAACTGAAAACACTCGCATGAACCTAAGGAAATCTTGCCATGTTGTTAGGCAATGACTGGACAGAACCGATATCGATTGTAGGTCGACACCTAACTGGTACTCCTTTCTGTTTCATTTATTCAGTATAGTAGAACTAGGTTTATTTTAGATCGCAAAGTTGGATCAGTTTGTTCTATTTTAACTGTCTTTAAAGGGATAATACAATGTTCCCTTTCTTGACATTGATGCGAGCTTTGCGATCTAAAATACTTTGCTGTGGTATTATTAACATTGACAGTGCTGATTCTGCTGAACAATGTCTTTGCGATAAGTTGGATCATTTTGTTCTATGTTAACTGTCTTTAAACAGCGTTCTTACAATATACCTAAAGTATTAACAATATCACCAGTAATAATGCTGATTCGAGAGATGTCATAAAAATATACACCAAAATAGTGAAGCATTCCACATTCATAAACCTGAAAATAAAAGGTAGAACGAGAGAGGCTACATGAATCTTGGAGCAACAAGATCACACTGGTGTACAATTTTGTATCCCCTATAAAATCTATGATGATTGCAGCTAGATGAGAGCTAAGAAAAATGGGGATGATGTACAGACCAGCACAATTAAAGCCAACCTCGAGCTTGCATCAGTTTCCACCAACATCACAGTGGTTCATGTTCACAAGCAAACTTTTCCCCATAGTGCTGTTTGCCTCCTAAATAGTGCATGGCAAACTAAATGTCGAATTTCCCATTGCTATTCTGCTCTTGAACTAGTGCCACACTAAAATGCTAGCTGACCATCCTCCCCAGAAACTAAGAATTCATGAAAGCAAAAGGTCTCCAAGGTGTATTTATACAACGAAGGTGCGTGATCGCCCGTACCGCACCGCGCAGAGCTTATGAGCAGCCGGTTTGGACTTTGGTCACGGCAATCTCGCGGGGCAATCATTCTAGCCGGCCAAACGTTGTGAGCATTGGCTATGTGCGGTTGCAGAGGCTAGAAATATTTTCTTTTTCTAAAAAAACATTGTGAGCATTTGCCTCATGCTATTTTGTTTCCAACTGAGCTGCCGACGCCTTGGCAAGCAGAGGCGGGTGCCGTGCCATCTTGATCTTGACGAAATGCTTGCCGCGTTCTTATGGAGTTTTTGGACGAAATAATCTACTCAATTTTACGACAGGGGACTACTATGGATCCAAAGTATGACGCGTTCTTCTTTTCTTTCTCTTGAATAGGTTTTTAGGTACACACAATACTACTGTTATATGTTACTAGCAAAATACCCGTGCGTTGCTACGGTAAAAGATCAATTGTATTTTTCAACCTAATGATATTTTTTATTTTCATCACTAAATTTTTATTTCACCTCGGTGGGCAAGAGGGCGTTTGGTTCCTTACCGCCGCTCGCTTTGCTAGCACCCAAACCGGTGATGGAATAGCTCGATCCAACAGCGGAGTGACCGATCCGGCGGTGGCGAGGCATGATTCAGTAGCGGCGACGCCCGATTCGGTTGCGGGGAGCTCCAATTCGGCGGCGACGGGGCACGATTCGGCGGCGCCAGGGCTCGATTTAGTCGAGGCGAGCTCCGATTCGGTGGCGGTGGGACGATTCCATCCAAAAAAACTGGGACCGGACCAACCCATCCCATCTCACACCCTAAAAGTCCATATCGAAGCTTAGACAAACTGAGGAAAAAGAAATTATTTGGCAGCACGTTACATTTCAAGAACCCAACCAAAAGTTTTATTTGCATCAAGATCTTTTTTCATTGCAATTGAAACATTCACCCATGTAGGTGCAATCCTTGCAGGAGATTCCTAGTAAATCAGGGAGAAACTATTAGTTACGGAAATCTGAGTAGATGCTTAGAAGAAAAAAAATCTCACCTTCTCAATTATCACAGGAGAATTTCCTATAGGATCAATCTTATTCATTGGCCCCTCGTCCTCAGGGAAGAACTTACGCAACACTTTCTCATTTTTCTCTGGCTCAACATAGAGGAAAGGGAAAGCTGCTGCGCGACCATCCCTTGACAAGTTTGGGATAGGCTTGACAATAATATGATCAGGCTCTGCCATCAAGATATACCTGCACATAGTATAAAGTTAATTGAACTATTGAGTCTGGAGAATGATCACTGATTATCAACTAAACTTACAGTAAACTTACTCTTCCTTTATGTCTGCCTTCTGGAGCCACTGAACAAATGCCCACGGCCGATTCAGAACAATGTATCCCTGAGATGTATGTTAGATGAACTATGTTATAATGACAAAAATAAAAGCAGCATCTAGTTTCTAGTAATAAGGGTCAGTCATAAAAGCATTTATGCTCTCGAATTGTAAATGTTTTGAGCAATACTTGAAGTTTTAAATCATCAGTATACAATTGCAACAAGAAAAATAAGCATCAACAGGATGCGGACAAGCAGCAACAGTTGCAGTTCACTTTTTTTTAAAACAAAAGTTGCAGTTCACAA
Organism: Setaria italica; assembly: GCF_000263155.2. Classification (NCBI taxonomy): domain Eukaryota; kingdom Viridiplantae; phylum Streptophyta; class Magnoliopsida; order Poales; family Poaceae; genus Setaria; species Setaria italica. The sequence goes on along the minus strand of NC_028450.1, from coordinate 5,840,988 downwards.
CAGGATGGCAAGAAGCCTGCAGTGCACACCCCACAGGATGAACCAGTGGTTTTAACTTGGTTCAGACGCAATATGATGAAAAAGGCTGTTATCAGCAGGTTACCTTGCATATGATTCATTGATTCTGGAGGAGTATTATCACCACAACACGTCATTTCAATCATCCGAACCCTTGTCATGGACAGTTCGGTTGTCCTTATGAGGCTGGGAAATCCAATGCAACCCATCAAGCAATTCTGAGTACATCCTCTGGTCCAATGGCCCTCGCTTCCTCCCTTTCAGCTCCTCCAGCACCTCAAACGTCTGCTCAGTTTGCCCAGCCCAGCACATCTCCTCCAACAGTGTCCTGTATGTGATCATATCCGGCTTCCTCTTGCAATCCAACATATCCAGCAGCACCCGCCTTAATACCTCGAACCTCCATTCCAATGCCAACGCCGACACAGCGATCATGTACATGCCTCCGGATGGCACAAATCCCTTCTCCCTCATCTCTGCAAAATACACCATGCCCGTCTGCCCAGCCCTTCTGAAACATGGCCTTGACATTGTAGCCATAGGTGAACTCGTTTGGCTCGCAGCCATACAGTGGCATTTCACGGAACACCTTGAGCGCGTCGTCCACCTCCACGCACCGCGCGTAGGCCTTGATGATGAGGTTGAGCAGGAAGGTGTCTGGGACAACGCCGGAGGCCTTCGTCTGGCGGTAGAGAGACTGGACGGCGTGGAGGTAGACCATCGACGAGGCACGTGACCCACGCCGTGAACTGCTCGTCCGGCGGAGCTCGGACGGGGGACCGCTCTGGGGTGGCGGTTTCGGGGTCCGGATGGGGAGGTGGTGGTGAGGCGGCGGGGGTGGAGCAGACGGAGGTGGCGCGGGAGGCGGCGAGCAGCGCCATGGTGCGGTGGGCTCCGCCCATTCCAGTTCCACTGGATTTCAAGAGGCTCGCGAGGGGGGGGGTGTGGCGGAGGGGGCGGCGCCGCGGTGGGCGGCGGAGTGGGCGGCCGGGGCCGAGGCCGAGGCCGAGGCCTACCGCCAAGCGCCCGGCTGACCTTGCCGCCGAGGCCGCGCGGGGTAGCGGCGGGGCACCCTGCTCCGGCCGCCGCCTGCGCCCAATCCCCTCCTGCGGCTCTGTTGTGGAGAAAGGAGAAGCCTTTTTCCCCTTAACCCCCTCACTTCCCTCTTTTTTCCATCCGAGCCCCCAATCTGTTAGCATTTGGACTGCGGGTTGATTTCACAAAACTTGAGGGATGTTTTTGCAAAATTACCACGACGGTTGAAGGATTGAAAGAAACATCCTCTCTTTAATATTATATATATAAGATGTAACTGTTCATTATTATGGATAATTTAGTAATTTATTACGTTCTAAAAGTGATATTTCAAATGGAATGGTCTTTTAAACTTTATGCTATTGTTAAAAATAAAATTATAGTGATGTCATGTGTGTTGATACCTTGTACTACCTATACTACTCATGTATACTACTATACCATAGGTAAAGGTTTCAGTAGTATACAATTAATCTTGACCGTCGGATGTTTTTATACTAGTTCTTTTCGAACAGTATAGTCTAGTATTGTGCACCGTAAGAGAGCTCCTCTTGAATCATATGGGGTGCGTATTTACTTAGATCCATAAGCCAAAGGTATCGTTGCTAGCTATGCTAGTAAAAATTCCCATACAGACGTGACTTTATCGACGGAGCAATGGAGCAGCCGGTGATCCGGAATTGATGGAAACAGGCCACAGGCCACATACATGCTGATATCCTATCATATCTGACTCTGTACAATTTTCGAACTGTTTTGCATGTAAATTGCCAGCAGATAAAAAGGGAGAAGTAACGGGACACGAAGTCATGAACCAATCAGTCCTTAGGAGCCTCTATTTGAAAAAAGCTATGGAAGCTTACATAATTGCTCTATCCAAGATGAACAAAACAACTTGCTTAAACTTAGGGCAATCTTGCCATTTTAGGCCTATGATTGATGTGCAGAACCTATGCCAATTGTAGGTGGACACCTAGCTGGTACCCTATCATGCTTCGTTTATGCATTAGTGTAGAAATAGGTCTGTTGTTGGATCTCAGTGTTGGATCAGTTTCCTCTAACATCTTAGTGTGTTTGAAGAAGTAAGGTTCCCCTGCTTGACATTGATGCTGAGTTATAAACAACATCGAAGATGTTCCTTTTATAAGAAACCCTACCATCTTACCAGAGGTGTGTTTACAGGCGGCCCGTTGGCCATGAACGTTCCTCGTCGATTCATCGGGTCATGCAGCTCTGTTTCAGCAACGCAAGTAACATGACCGATCACCTCATGCTGGTTTTCGCGACCTGCGGGGGTGGAACGGACTAGAACGGTGAGGCGAGAGCTCTACGTGTCATTAGCAAGGGCGCAAGGCAAACACTCTCTTTCCTTGATGTTCATTTGCAGAATGTGAAATGTAGGGAGACCTGAAGTTTTTATTTTCTCAAAAGAAGTTTCTTGTGGACATTTTAATTACCGAACAGCAGATCTGGTAATGGCAAGTGACTCGTAGAGAGTTCGCGTACACCAAAAAAAATGTCAGCAACAATTATTCACATATTTATGTGATCTTGAACATTCTACTTTTCTACTTTAATTTTTTTTAATTATGCCATACCAAGTCGTACATATATAAATTTAAAAACTTACAAAAATAGATCTTCAACATAGAATTTAACGGCTCAGTTTCTTAGAGATGCCCATATAGATTGTGCATACATGCGTGATTGTACGTGCATGTATATATAGTGTTTGCATTTGTACTGTATTTCATAAAAGTTAATAAGTTACTCCACCCCAAAAACCTCTATATAAACCAATCATAGTGTCGAGGATTCTGTACAAGAACATGTACTAGTACTTAACACCAGTTTTCAAAGGCATACTTACAACCAAATGATTGGTGAACATTGCAAAGAGAGGATCTCGAAATAGGCTATATACATTGCAATGGTTATCAAAGAATCCCACGCAAATCAACTGAGTTTGCAAAAACAGGATATCAAGAACCACACAATGACATCAATCTTCTATCAACCTCGAATCGATCAAGTTTGAGTAGTGGTAATCCTGTTGCTGTTGCTGGAGCCATAACGGCCATCGGACAATGTCTATTCATCCGCCCTTATTTAGAATAATGCACTTTGGACCGATCGATTTTGATCTAGCTAGCTCTACTTTTTCCATGAGCCATACACAAACGTTATGTACCGCAAATATTTAACTGCAAGCCCATATCAGTTTTCTTCAACACCCTAACGATGATATTCAGGATCAAATTGCTGTGCGGTTGCTTGGTCCGTGGCTCGGTGCCATGATGGCAAAGGCAAGCTAAGGTAAACAAACAGAAACAAAGCCACGAGATCACAAGCAGCAATGTATATGTTTATGCGCCGGACCGGCTGTGCGAATCGGTGCTGTATATAGTTGTTGTGAACTTGTTGTATACCGTGCATACTTGTTGTGAACAGGATGGAGTAAGTTTTTCTTCGTGACCAGTTAGTTTTATCACGACGAGTTCGTGCCCAATGTAAAAGATGTGAACATCCTCTCATGTTTTATAAACACCATGGCCGGCTGTCAGCTCTAGTAGAGATTCGAGTGCCCTGCGGTCGTGCCCTCTAATTGAGCTGAAAGGCCTTAGTTCTCAGGGTCGTCAGATATAGTAGAAACTCACAGTGCCATTATAAAGTTGACTCATTATGCTCCATACGGTGGAACAAATCTTTGACCAGACACTTGCAGCTTAGTAAGCTGCTCAAAATAGGTCAAAGTAACCTGGACTCCCCAACATGTATGTTTCTTTACCAACCATATATGATACTAATGGAAATTTAAGAAATGCTACAGATTTCTTGGTCTGGTCTACATAGTCACAAATCTCCACATCATGGTTATGCACTTCGGATGTGTTGGTTGTGGTTGAAGAAAACATACACCTCACGATCTTGGTATACTTTGCCTGACTCAGTGGAACCCCTGGTGGCTTAGATGTTCTTCTACTCCACGTCGGTACAAGTGGGTGATGGGAAGCAGACACTTTTCTGGACAGACAGGTGGATTGAAGGCCGCTCCATTGCTGAGATTGCTCCGTGCTTGCTTCAGGCAGTCGGTCCTAGAATTCGTAAGAAAAGAACAGTTCATGAAGGCCTACATTACAGAAAATGGATCAGGGATATCACGGGTTCTCTAACGGTTCAGGTTCTCTAACGGTTCAGGTTTTGCTTGACTACCTAAACATTTGGGACAAATTGGAGATGATCACGCTAGATGATGCCACCTCGGATAGGGTGCTGTGGAAATGGACAGCGGACCGGAGCTTCTCCACAGCGTCATCATATACCTAGAGCAAGGATCCTTTGCAAGACACGAGCACCTGCTAAATGCAAATTCTTTATGTGGCTTATTCTTCATGAATGCTGCTGGACGGCATCAGGACGCAAGAAGCACAATCTAGAGGATGATGATACTTGCATTCTTTGCGGGCTGGAATCAGAAACCATCAATCATTTAATGATAAACTGCTCCTATGCTAGGGAATTTTGGTACTTGTTCCTGTCAAGAGTGAACTGGCAGGCTCTCACGCCGTCTGCTTCAGAGCTCTCTCTGGTCGACTGGTGGATGACGACGAGGAAGCGGGTGGACAAGATGGATAGCAAATCTTTTGACTCAATATTGATCCTGATTTCTTGAACGTAATGCACGAACTTTCAATAGAGTGGAGAAGACGGTGATGATACTTGTACAAAGGATCTTCGAAGAGGCTTCCGCCTGGGTAGCAGCTCGTTTCCCCTATCTATCATCTTTCACTCCATTTCCCCTTCCTCATGACACGGGTGTAGCTGGGTCGCACAATAGTGCTAATGTAATTTTTTCTTAAGCTTCTTTTGTAAAGCAGGTCATCAATTCTAGATGACATTGCTTAAACATGTAATCTTGCTTCTTTCCTCTTAATGAAATACATACTAAGGTACGGTCGCGAAAAAAAATACATAGTCACCTGATTTGAGAACATGCAGTCCTATAATTAATTAAAGTGCATTGCACAAAATCACTTTTTGTTATTGCAATGTACTCCATAGGACAAGTAATAACTTTAAAAAAATTATCTGAACTGATCATAATGACGAGTTGCATTTAAAATCAGCCAAATCAATAGTAGACCAAAGAAGTTACAGCACAACACCAGTTAACCAATGAAGCTTTATCTGACCTATGGCATTGAAAGTTCAAACCTTATCAGGGGCCGTTGACAACTTGGTCCCATTTGTAGAGTTGCAACAACACCAAAAGCCACTATATCAATATGTAGGATTGATCTGAAATTTTAAAAGTTTTCCACAGAAAAATATCACTAAGACTACTAAAATTTCTCTGACCTCTGCCTATATAATGCTGGTCACGTTAGTCATGCTCTCATGTGTTCTATCCACACATTCTTTACCAGATGCTCTGACCACGAATTCCGATACTAATACTCCCATTATACTAAACTGGAACATCTTTTTCCATATCTTTACATGAACCGTGGATGCTTATGAGAATGATCCAGATTGGACAGATGGACGTTGAACTATCTATACTTCTCTTATTGGGCATGGACACCATATTTCTAATAAAAGAGCCTCCAAGTCTTGTTAATTACTTAATTCATATATAGAAGAAAACGCAAATAGTTGAGTAGTAATACTCAGCTCCATCTGGAGTAGCCCCCGAGACTTAGGTTGAATCGAAGAATCAGGCTGAGAGTCAATAAAATCTTAAATTTTCTTCTTTCATCTTGAAAAAAATCAACTGTTAGGTGTAGCTTATCAACTTCTGAGCCTTGGAATGATTAAATAGTCAATTCAAGGGTTCAGCGAGCTTTAGTCTTCACGCGAATCATCATCTGAGTAGTTTTGCGGCGTCCAGCCCCCAAGCTTATACGTCAGGTGAGCCGTAGGGGCCACGTCAAGTAGTTATTTGGCGCTTAGCTCTTAAGCTTGGAAGCTAGCTTAGCCATTGGAAATATTCCGAGTAGTAATTGGTGCTTAACCTCCGAGCCTCGGAGCTAGCGGAGCCATTGGAGGTACGCTGAGCGTTCTGGAAAGTCGTCACTGAAACTTGACCTGCAAAAAAAGAGATGCATACATTATGCAACAGATTTGTAGCATTTTGAAGATACTACCGAAATTTATTCAGTAATGAATGTAAATATTGTGTGTTATACTCTTGTTTCGGCTACATTTCTCCCGAATAGTTAACCTATTACGTTTAGACTCTCAGTCCTTATTTAGCTATTGCCACCGTGTATGAGATCTTTGTCTCGTGTACGCTTACTAGCACTACTACTACACGTCTAAGATCTTTGTCTCGTGCATGTGTCCTAGCGTTTATGCATGACATAAGATCTGAGGTTTTCACGGATTGAGGCGTGTTTTGCTCAAGGAGATTAGTGACCGCTAAGAGGAGACAACAAAAATAAGTAGTCAACATTGCGACAAAAAGAGAGTGCGATTGTACGTAAAGTAGTCATTGAGACTTTTCTGCCTTTTGACGAGGAGAGAGCATGTTGCCACGCATAGGATTTGTGCGTCCTTAGGTGTAGCCGCTGCGAGGCTCCAGCACCTTGTGCACCAAATCCGTGGTCGTAGCCTCCGAAATTTGATGTACCAAGACTGTTGGCAGAGCTTCCGGAACTTAGTGCACAAAATCCATAGCTATAGCCTCCGTAATTCGGTGTACCAAGCCCATGGCTGTCGGTTAACATGCTCTAGGAATAATTGGCAAAGTATAGCTGTTGGCGCTAGAAATCGGTCAACCGAATCCCAGCGGCCGACACACGACCCGGGAGAATCTGCTTAGCTCCTGTTCGGGTGAATGCCCTGGTGCGGTTCGTGCGGCGTGCCAGCCAATCTGACCTGTTGATTGGCAAGGAAAAACACGTGTCAAATTCAGTAACTACGATCGGCTAAGTTTCCGATCGAAAGAGCTTATCGGCAGATCGGCCGATTTACTGTGGTAAAGAAATCGGCTATAAGACAGCACGATCCCTGTAGCCTTGTAGATAGAAAAATATTAAAGTAATTGGTACAAGGTACGTAGTAACAGTACTAGGAAAAGATCTAATCGGCAATAGATAGATCTGGCAACAGAAAGTAATGAAAGCCGATACTACCGATTCCTAGTAGGATAACTGGTGATAAAAACTAGGAAAACAGGTAAAAACCTATGAATCTAGTCGATATCGATAACTGATGAATAAATCTAAACGAAACAACAGCGATGCGCCGGAAGTTAAAGCTTAGATATTACTCGATAAACGGAACTTACAGAATCGGCCGGAGATCAAGATGATGCAGCCCTGCCAACCCGCACGAACTCGTGAGAAGGAAAAGTGATGGCGAAGTCGCCTGCTCGAAAGTAAGTATGAAGAATAAAGTAACTTGTTGTATTGATTGATTGTTGTGTTTACAGATTTACAAAGGTAGCTATTTATAGCCCCGTACAAATAGTCTTCTTAACCGACTATAACTCTATCTCTAATTCAAACAGGAAACAAATATCTACAAACACGATCCGTGCTGAACTAATTACCCCACGCTTCGTGGGCTGAACTCCACCTTATCCTTCCATCTTTCCAAGCCCATACAGGCCCACCTTAGTCCACTTTCCCGATCGGCCGATCCCTTATCAGCAAAGGTTTGCTGATTGGGAACCTGGCGCATTCACCCGGAAGCGGAGTAAAAGCTACTGACCGATTCCGTACTGTAGCACCTTTTGGCCGATTTCCATCCGTACTTCCTCACCTTTTTCCCTCTTTGGTGCCGATTCTACTGATGACGAAATCCGGCGTCAACAATAGCTCTGGAGGGTAATTTCCGTCAAGAGGCGTACACAAAAAAGTACTTGGTGTGTTGCCCAGCATGCGGAAAACAAGCTAGAAAAATTATATAAAATAATTAAAAAAGTGACTTATCTCGATTCATGGACGATTGTCGATGAAGCCGTGGCGGTCATCGTGAAGCCGCAACGGTTGTTGATGAAGCCGACTAGTCGGAGTCGATTCCGACTAGTTGTTGATCACGTGTAACCCACCCTCTACTAGTTTGTAGTCGAGATGAGAAGTTTTAGGTAGCCACTATTGTGTTGCCGAGCGTTCTGCTGAAGCCAACGCAGTCATGCATGCTGGAGTCCCACGTGCATTTCTTGAATACTATAGTGAAGAGGAATGGATTTCCTAGTGACCTTCCTAGTACGTGTACTGAAACTCTAAAAAGTAGCCTTGCATGGAGAGTACTCGAGCTGATAGTTTCCTCGATCTGTGCATGAGTAGTAGATGGAATATTGGTTGGCCTTCATTGCTTCAGTATAGGATTTGGCAACTGGAGGCAATTAGCTTAAGATGCATCGTCGATGACTTTGACTTGGAGATGGAAAAATAATTCCACCGATATTTTTCCTTCTCATGGGCGTGGAGCAGTAGCGGATCATCAGCCTTGAGCGACGCACGTAGCCATGGAGGATGATCAGCTATAGCAGTGCAACTAGTGCTGCCGCTTTTTGCATGCAGACGTGCCGATAACCAATTGATCTCCCTCAAGCTTCTCGTATCCGCTTCGAATTGGAACTCAGCAACTTGCTTCTTGTCGAGTAGATTGATTTTGAAGATAAGGTCCTTCAAGTTCCCCGATGATCTCGACGATCACCCCTACATGGCACGCCAAATATCGGTGTTTTATACTTGGCAATCTACCGAGGGGTATCTCGAGATAGTAGATTGGTTGGTAGGGGATCGTCGGACCTGGAACTCGAAGGTAAAAGCGAGGACATAAACACGGATTTATTCAGGTTCGGGCCGCTAGAGTAGCGTAATACCCTACGTCCTGTTTAGGGTGTTGTATATTACGTCCTGTGCTTGGGTGTTGTTTGGTATTGAGAATTTGATCCTCTATTGTGGTTCTATCGATTTTGGTACCCCTGTCCTCCTTTATATACTTTAGGGTGTAGGATTATTAGTTGGTTGCAAGATAGGAGTCCTGATAAGATTACATGGTATGAGTCCTAATTAGGATTACAGATGAATTCTAGTAGGATTACAGTGGAATACTAGTAGGCGTTCGTCTTCTTCCTTCCTTACGGGTAACGGAGATCTAACCCCGACAGTCAGAAACAAAATAATTTGATTGGAATCATGTCGGCGGTAGACCGATAATTAAAAGTGGGAATAATAGGCCATTTTAAATATTTGACTCAACACAAAGAATACAACCATGGTACTACCAACTACCGAGTCATGTAGGGGCGTTTGGATCCTGGACTAAACTTTAATCCCTATCACATCAAATATTTAGATACTAATTAGGAGTATTAAACATAGACTATTTACAAAACATATTGCACAGATGGAGGGTAAACGGCGAGACGAACCTATTAGCCTAATTAGTCCATGATTTGATAATGTACTGCTACAGTAATAATTTGCTAATGATGGATTAATTAGGCTTAATAGGTTCGTCTCGCCGTTTAGCCTCCATCTACGTAATTAGTTTTATAATTAACTCATATTTAGTCCTTCTAATTAGCCTTCGAATATTCGATGTGACATGGACTAACTTCTTCAGGATCAAACACGCCCATGGTGACGATGAGGACGGAAAAACCAAGTAAATAGGTACCATGAATATTTTTTAATTGTCATGAAATATTTGAAAAGTTAAACTGAAGATAAGAATTAAAAGACAGGCCAAACCGGCTCTTTCCATCTGGACCACCATTGACTAATGGGCCACATGCCCCCCTGCAGTGTCGTCCGGATTAATTTGTTGAAAAACGTAAATTCTAAACGCTAGCCGGATACGTCTTCCCATGGCGCAGGCGCATCGCGTACCCGTCCATCTTACTGGCAAATCCCATCCCCTACCTGACTAATCTCCACAGTCAGAGCCCGCGCCTTCGTCCAGCTCTCTCTTCTCTCCTCCGACGATTCTTGCTTGTCCAAGTCTGGTGGCTGGTGGTAGACTGCCGGAGGCGAGGTGGGTCCTACTCCTGCTCTTTATTCTTCTCTCGGATTGAGGCATGGTGGTGCCTGCGTTAGGGTTTCCAGTTCGGGGTCGTCGGGGGAGGGCTCCATGGCCGGCGGGCTTAGAGGAAGCGTCTGGCGGCGGACGACAACCGGCGGGAAGGGCCGACGGCGGGGGCGAGCGGCTTTCTCAGTTAGCGAATGGCGGGCTGGAGGGCGGCTTGTCGGTGGCGCGGCCGGCGGCGGCGGCAATCCATCCACGGTACTGGTTGGGTTCGATTAGTTTCTTCGGCGCGCGTTAGGTCCATCTCAATGCTGAATTTGTGGGGCGGGGTGCTGGTGAACGAATAGGGGTTCAACTGAACCCCTATGGCCCTGTGGCCCTTTTCGTTTCGGGTTACTATGAAATAACCGCTTGTTTGTTACATTACATTGATTGAATTGTTCTAAGAATCATATTGCATAATGGATGTACATTCGGGGGCAACCATGCGGTACAGTGAAGGTTTTGATGTTTGTGATCATGGTTAAGTCCCCAATCTCCTTAGAATAGAAAAAAAAAATGTATGTGCATACAATTAGTGGGAGGCCTCTAAGCTGTGAACATTTGATGATATATAAATATGCCATACATGTTTTTTTTTCAAGTGGTGATGATTATGTTGATATTGGCTCATTTTTCCTTTCTTCTTTACTTACTCTTGATATAGTATTGTTTTGCTTCACAGGGAAAATCACTCAGAGTCTAAGCTATTTAGATATTTCTAGGGATGTTGGCTCATGGTCTAGCAACAGATCCCTCAAGGACTTTGCGATGTCCAGTTGCTTCAAGGGTGTCGACTGCACCCTTGGGAGTTGTATCTTCGTTGAGTTTCAACAGGGGACGCAAGGAAAAGAACAAAATCTTCATCAATGTGGATAGGTATGGTATCTTACATTTCTTGTGACTACTGCCTTTTTGTCAAAGCTTTCCTCTTGTTCCTGCTGTGAGAAATACGATTTCTCATGCAAATCCTTCAATGCAGATACACAAAGTACAGTACTCCTCTCTGTTATGCACAGAGAAATGCCAGAATTACACCACGGGCAACTGCATCATTTGGGGACATGGCTGATTCTTCGACTCGTGAGTACTTGCTAACCATGTCTAGGACAAGAAATTCTTACATAATCAGTTCATACGCTTGAGATGGTGTAGCATTTTTTTCATATTGAATTTCAGTAACCCTGTGGTATGGCTTTCTAAGGAGCAGTTGATCAGCTCATATGAAATTACTAATTTGTTTTCCAGAATAGTTGATCTTAGATGGTAAAAGTAGACATTGAATGTTATCATTGCCAAGTGCACCACATTCGATATGTTGTGTATGTAGAGAACAAGTAATTTTGGTAATCAATATCACCTGTTTGTCCTGACCTTGTTTTATAAATCACATTTACCGCTACTTGGCCTTTTAATTGTTCTGTTTGGAACATTTCTTTTGTTAATAGTCCTTCACAGTCCTTTTTTAACTTCTTGATTTTATTTCAGCCATCTTTCCTAGAATCCACGTGAAGGATCCATATCAGCGTCTTGGAATCAGCAGGGAAGCATCTGAAGAAGAGATTCGAGCTGCCAGGAACTATCTGATAAGCAAGTATGCAGGCCATAAGCCAAGTGTTGATGCAATTGAGTCTGCCCATGACAGGATTATCATGCAGAGTTTCTTTGATAGGAAAAAACCAAAAATGGACCTCAAGAAAAAATTTAGGGAACTTAGTCAGTCACGTGCAGTCAAGGCTATTCAAGGCAGATTTCAAACACCACGTAGCAAAGTCATTTGGCAGACAGCAATTACTTTTATCTTGCTTGGAGCACTTACCCTTGCTTTTCCTACTGAAGAAGGGCCAACTCTCCAGGTGGCCATTTCTTGTGCAGCAAATATCTATTTCATTTACCAGAGGGTCAAAAGTGGATGGCGAGCATTCTTTTATGGGTATGTTCTTGTTATATTGTTTGTTTTATGCCTTTCGTCTGTTAATGATATAGCTGCATTAATATGCAAATTGTTCCTCATAGTGCTACAGAATTTGTTTTTGGGCTCCTCTGATCCATTTACTCTGTATTCTACCATATTCACAGTTTTGTCTACATGTGTGGTGTATTAATGTATTATCATTCTTGTTCCCATTGAAAAATGTTTCTCTTCATCACAAACCCAAAAATCTAACCTAGTAGCTAGCCACCACCGGCCTGTCAATATACATATATGTATCTTCTGGTAGTGGTGCTAAGTCAAATCTGTTTCAGCAACACCAAGTTTCCTATTGCCCGCAATTTCCACCCAATAAGCTGCCTGTCTTCACTCTTCAGCCTGTACAAGTTAGATATGCAGTGGCATATAGTTTATTATCACAGATAAAATATGGTTGATGCATGAAAGCAGCTCTTTATTTTCGTTAGCAAGTAAATGCAAAACAAATGATATTTCTATCCCATCCATGCGTGATGATTTACAAACTTATAGCAAATGTCATCATGTGTGCATCCTTCAAAATATGCTGGGAGCATATTTATATCCTGTAGTGACTGTATTACAGTGGGAATGGTTGGGCATGATTGCTGGAGGTTTGGATTACGAGGAATTGAAATGCAATACTTGGGTTGCTTGGTTAACTTGTACATCTAATATTTTAGCATCTTAGTGTGGACATAAAGAGTAATGTAAACATATAAATTTTAGCAATGTAGTTTGTATTTATACTGCAGATCTTGTGAAATCTCGATATTTACAAATTACAAGTAAAGATGTTAACTGTGAGATAGAAAGTTATGACGCCAATGTATGAAGTGTAAACAATAGTTTATGATGGGAGTAGTGGCAAATCCTAAGTGACCGTTCTATGGAGTGGGAAGCGGTTGACTATCCCTAATAGAAGATAGGAAAATGTCTATTGTACTCCCCTCACCAATCCACTTTGTCCCCTTAACCCCCCGAACAAAATTTAGGCTCACTTTACTCCCCCGAACTATTTCAGTTGGTCCAATCTACCCCCTAATTAGATTTCTCTTTTTTGTTTCTTCGCATACAAGTTGAGTTTTAATTTCAGATTTTGTTAGTTGACTTATAACATGATGCCCTATGTTAGAAAAATACATTAGAATTTTTTCATGATTACTTTTCATACATTTTTGTATATCTAAGATCAATTTCCTATTAAATGTTCCTAACCTATGAAAATAACCATGAAAAATTCTCAGTATAATTTTTTTAATGTAAGGCATGATGTTCTGTATCTTCACAAAATTTGAACTTAAAATCCAACTCATACATGGAGAAACAAAAAAATAAAAAACTCATCAGGGGGTAGATTGGGCCAACTGAAATAGTTTGGGGGAGTAAATCGAGCCTAAATTTTGCTCAGGGGGTTAAGCGGACAAAGTGGTGAGGGGAGTAAAATGGACTTTTTCCTTTTCTTAGAACTGATAATAACCTGATACTAGAGATTAAGGAGCAGAATATAACGGTGTTGGCTGATGACAGCTTGTTCTAAGTGGGCTTGTCTATGCTTCCTTTTAATCAAGTAGAATTGCTATTGCTGAGATTAACATATGATATTTAAGAGTGAAGATTTTAGCTGTGCAATAGACATTAAGAGGCAAACTTGTGGAGTGTCAAATATGAATTACAATGGGAGTAGTTGCAAATCCTAAACGGCCATTCTATGGAGTAGAAAATAGGTAGTTTCCATAATATAATATATAATTTTTCCATATTAGAAAGCAAACCACGGAACTTTCTTGCCTTGTGCTGTAAGCATATTTCCCCCACTTTAACCAGATTCTCTTATGAAAGTTTGCTTAACCAGAAGATTTGTGAGGACCTGTTTTTGTCATATCCATGGTCCCAGACAGTCTCTTTGCCAATATATCTTATGATGTTCCTTCATAGATCATCATATCAAGACTGACTGCCTGGTTAGTGGTGTGGGCCTATCAACTTGCTGATGCCAATAATGCCAGTTCATAGTTCAATGGATAAATCAGAATGCTGATGCGTAGGCATACAAAAATTGTGCACAAATGCTTGCAGATGCAGACCAGGTATTCTGAGACAGCTACTGTGGTGGGCTGGAGCCATTCCCGATTGAGCACAGCAACAACTTGCACTCTTTAGAGCTCATTTAATCTGATGTGTCATTTTAAGCTTATCATAATTGTTTGACCCGGTAATAGAGATTAAGAAGTACTCCCTCTGTCCCAAATTACTAATCGTTTTAGCTTTTCTAGATACATAGCTTTTGCTACGTATCTAGACATACATATATCTAGGTTCATAGCAAAAGCTATGTATCTAGAGAAGGCAAAACGAATAGTAATTTGGAACGGAGGGAGTAGAATGTAGCAGTGTTGGCTGATAATAGCATGTTCAAAGTGGGCCTGTCTAAATTTCCTGTCAATTATTACTGAGATTAACATGTACTGTTCTCAGTTCTTTTGGTGATTATTAACCTTTTGTGCATGCATGGGTGAGCGATTCCTGACCCAAATTTTTCTGTGATGTTTCAGGTTTGGATCTTTCTTTGCTTCCTGGTTCCTTGGCACCTTCTTGATGGTATCTGTAATTCCACCTATACTGCCAGGTCCAAGAAACTTGGAAGTGAGCACGGCATGTGTCACATATGCCCTCCTTTTCATATCATCAACCTTCCTGAAGTAGATGTTCATATTTCCATGTTAGCCTATAGTCCTGCGGCAGTCATCAACATGGTATCGAGCTTGTGATGACTATTGACTCTACAGTCATCTGCTTCTTTATTTGTTTCCCGGAGTTGCAAATGGTAGTTCTTTGGTGAGTCGATAGTAGATGTCAGGTTGTAATGTGACTTTTTTTGCCCAGGCCCTTGAGATAATGAGATCTTAAGCAGTGAGTCTAACACCTCCTGTAGGCATTTTGGTTGATGTGTTAAACACAGTTTGGTTTGGATAGATCATGAGATAATATCCATCTGAATTGACGTAAGTTTGTCCCTGTCGTTTTTACTATCCATTGTCCCTGAATGCTCAACTGTCCTGATTGCGTTTGCAAGATAGGAAATGGAGGAATATCTTAGGTTGCTATGCCTGATGTGATCTTGGTATCACTTGAGTTGTTGTGCCAGCTTCGTCGTCATCAGTTGCAGCTATCCATTTTCTTCTCTAGCGTGGAATCGGCCAGAGTTGCAAAGCCCGTGCCACGTCCATCCATAATTCTGAGAACGGACTGGCAGAGGGAACGAGAAAATCTGACGAAGAGTTCACTCCACGCTCCAGATTTCTGATCTTTTCACGATGCAAGACATGGGAAGATAACGGGGCATCACAAGTTTCATGGGTATCAAAGGCGAATAGACATTAGCCTAAAATTATTCAGGGAATTACGCACTACAGGCCGTTTTCATTTTGTAAATTGCTTGAGCCGGAACAATCGGAGAGTTGGAGACATGCATCCAGAAAACATATTCATATTTTTTCATACCTCCGATCCCCGGCTAACCCAAGATGCACGGCGGCAGTGGAATCGCAAAAGTTGTTATATTTGTATGTCAAGAAGGTGTTCAAACTGAAACCACAATATACAAATTGATTTGCTTCTTTGAATTTAATATGTCCGTCCAAAAAAAATCTAGCAACCTCCATTTACACCCAATTCTATCGATTGCCCTGGTCACCTCAACTGCTCCCATCTAACTTCACCCAAGCATAACGGAATAGAGACCGCAGCTGCAAGCTCAAGTAGGTGAACACAGACTCTCAAGTAGGTGAACACAGACTCTCTCAGAAACTGTGAGCGAGTCATGTCGTTTGTGCCTTCGTGTCAAAGGAGCTGGGAGCTCGAAATTGGTGGTATGCTTTGGTCGATCCGGATTCAATGGAACATGTTTAACCGCAAGCTCAGTTTTCTCTACCATCTCAAGAGCCCCAAAGAACAAAATTGCTCCCGCTTGCTCACAAACTCAATTGGTGCCGCTGCCTAGCAAGGATGTATTTATGGTGTGGGCTGGGACGCTGGGCGTGGTGTGTCACTGATAGCGCATGGCCACGG
This sequence comes from Setaria italica, assembly GCF_000263155.2. NCBI lineage: Eukaryota > Viridiplantae > Streptophyta > Magnoliopsida > Poales > Poaceae > Setaria > Setaria italica. The sequence goes on along the minus strand of NC_028450.1, from coordinate 5,824,889 downwards.
CAATAATTTCGTGCTGCGAACACTAGCGTGACACTAGGATAGGTTGCCTGCTGATGAAGTGATGAGTCCAAACTGGCAAAGGCTTTTGGAATTGTGAGAGGCCAGGTGCCATGGAACGGTCGGTTGCAGACTGCGGTGAGAGGGGGCCAGCGTGCTGCCAGCGTTTTGATTTTGATGAAGTTTTACAGTCATAAGCCAAACATACTCAGGTACGTTTAGTGTGAATCTTAGCATGGTTTAAGATCGGGACCTCTGTATTGATACAATGGATCAAAGCAATATGCTACCTCGTTCTACTACACAGGAAGAATCTTTATATGAACGTAGTCATTTCATAATTCCTTTATCCCATATACCCGCTGCCAAGAATGACCTGCATTATTAACTGGTGGATGTTGGTTCATCTGTACTTTTCTTACCGGGCATGGACACGAAATTTTCAATAAGAAACCCTCATAGTCTTGTTTTCCACTAAGAGCCACACCCGAATTTCATTACCATGTAAAGTAACAAAATTACAGAGTTTGAATTGTCGCCAACGAGTAATTAACAGTACAAGTAGACTACCGAAAGACACCAGAGAACACCAGCACATAGGGCCTGTTTCTCTAGACAAAACTTGAACCTCCTACAGACGAAGGGTAGCTAAACCAACTAATATCTAAGAGGAATTAGACCCAAAGAAAAACAAAAGTGACATCGGAAAGTCTGCGGATGTTTTCTCCAATATGTGAACATCTCCACCGTACCTTTGAACTTCAATTACTGGAGCAGCACCATCCCTGTATCTTCATGAGTAGCTTCAGAAGGGTGGTAGTGTATAGCGCCGTCTCCTTCAGTGTTTCAGCTCCCACCTCCAAGGTTATCCTATCTTCTGCTTCCCCTTCTGTAGCACTACCCAATATGATAAAAAAGAGGAGGTTAAACATATAATCTCAGAAGAAGCTCTAACATATTTTTCCTCGAAACAGACTTTATTTCTAGATTTCGCCTAGCACACTGCCGATAAACCAACCATATGGTAATGTTTGCACTGAGGCATATGTTTTTTCCATCCACATCCAGTACTGATCATCCGCATGCTGATCAAAAGAAGTTGATCTACACGAAGCGCCTAATGCTATTGCAATCAGACTCCAAACATATCTAGTTAAAGAGCAATCAAAAAACAAATATTCAGCCCTTTCGGCGTGACGAGGGCTAGTATAACCGAAAAGGCATCAGTTTCCTCTAACATCCTAGCACTAATATTTAGCAGCGCATTGACGACTCTATGCTGCACGATCCGTGCCATGCTGATCACTATCAACAAAGGCAAGCTAGCCTACAAGCAACAGAGCAGAAGAGGGGAGGAAGTGAGCCGCGAGATCGCAAGGCCGGCCGCTACATCGCTTCAACGTATTTATGCGCGTCCGGCTGCTTGTATGAATTGTTATTTGTGTCAGCCCAAAAAAAAGGAATTGTTATTTGTGTCACGGTAAATTTGTGTTACGAGTTACGACCTTTCACCAACGCAAACTATGTGAGCATTCTGGCTCCCTTTTTTTTTTCTCTGACCCGATGATGCCAGGCACAGCCCGGGCAGAGGACCTCGGGCTCCTCCGTGGCATCCTGTCCCTGATGCACCGTCCATGTGCTAGCTTTGCTTGACCGGTGATGAGGCTGAGAGTTCAGTACTGACTACTGAGAATGAAACCTTCGAAAGAAAATTGTGAGAACGGATTTGCGAGTGAATGAGAAAAATCTGATGAAGAGTTCACTCCACCCTCCAGATTCCTGATCTTTTCAGGATGCAAGACATGGCAAAATAACAGAGCAGGGTTCAGAGATATCAAAGCGAATAGCAATCTCAGCCTAAAATTATGCAGGGAATTTCACACTACAAGAATTCCAAATATTTTTTATTTTTATGCTTGCATACCTTCCTTATGATTTAGTCTGTCTACCATGCAAACCAGCAGAAATATACAAGTTTGTCCTGAGGAACTAATTTGCTGTGCCTGATGATCTCCAATCCTGACGCCGCATCTGCATCCTATTGAAATTCCTAAACAACATATCATTCGAATATAACTAGCTAAATTATATTGTCAACGCCCGTACGTCTGAATTACTCTTAAGAGCGAAATATTTTTTTTAACCCACAATATCTTCCGTGAAGACACTACTGTGCGACAGCCGCAACAACTCGTTTGCCCCACTGGCCGACCCAACTGCGATCGATGCTGCACAGCAGCTCCTCCTACTACTCCTCAAAAATGCATTGCGCGGGAGCCTGCTGACGGTCCCGAACGCGGTAATGTTGATGTACGCCGCAAAAAGAATGGGGCACTGGATGCGGGTGAGTGAACGCCGGATCGGCCCGCGGCAGGATCAGATCCATCATCTCGCTCGCCTCTCGTGCGATTGAGAGGGATGATAGAAACTGATTGTCGCTAATGAACGCTGCCCTGTCGAGCGCCAACATCATATCAGTTTCCTCCAACATCCCACCAAAGATGGTGCAAAAACCCTCAGGTTTCGTGTTTTAGTGGCTGCATAGTGAACGCAATGCATGCTAGCCCTATCTTACTAGCAATTCGAGACAATACAGCGCTAGGACGCCTGGGTTGGGAACTGCAGAAGATCGCTGGAATATGCAGGTATGGTGTGGGGGCCGGGTGGTGTGCTCATTGCGTGAAGCCACGAACAGTAGTTGGTTAGCTCGATGACGACATTTTCATGGTGCCAACGCCACTAACAACACGAGGATTCATTCGCTCTTGTGGTCTTGTCACGCCTTGACGATGCCTGAGAACCCCGAGGCGGCAGAACCTCCCTCCCTCCGTGGCTCCATCGTGCACCCGATCGAGAGCTGGCCGCGGGTGAAAATGTTGGGATGGCGCCATGGGGGTGGAAGAGGGGCAGCGTGGGAGGTAGAGCGTGCGTAGGTGACAAGCATGGCCTGTGATCAGTAGGCAAGGGCATCGTTCAAGGTATGCGCGCAAGCACAGGTTGCTCGGACTTACCTGTGGATGCAGGCATGCAGCCGCTCGGACTTGGTATTGCACAGGTCGACCTAGAAACTACAAGCGGGTCTTGTCATGCTTGGAGTGACTTTGATGCGATGGCAAACCATCCAATCTGGTTCTTGTACGTAAAAAAATTAAGGTGTTTAAGTGAAACCCACAACGTGCAAATTAATTTACTTTTCTAAATATTGTTATGATTTTCCGGTACAAATTTTAAGAAACTGCCGCAAAACAAACCATCAAACCTGACAAGAGCAGAACAATGTTGACGACGGATAGAGACTGCGGCTGCGATCCTGAAGTAGAGCAGTAGCAGAATACAGACTCTCTTAGTAACCGTGAGAGAGATTGTGTTCCGTAACAGGTTAAGCGTGCCAAAGCAGCTAGAGGTGTAAATTGGTGGCTAGCTTAGTTCCATACGCGATGGAACATAAGCTCAGTTTTCTCTACATCTCAAAAGCCCCAAAGAACATGATTGCCCGGCTTGGTCACAAAATCAACTAGTTGCTCCCGTGCGATTGGGAGGGATAACAGAAACTGACTGTCAACGCCAAACGCTGACCCGTTGAGTGCCAAGCTCGTATAGTTTCCTCAAACATCCCATCAACGATCGTGCAAAAACCCTCAGGTTTGGTGGTTTAGTTCGCATAGTGAATGCACTGCATGCTAGCCCTATGCCCCTATCCTACTAGCAATTCGAGACAAAACAGCGCTAGGGCGCCCTGCCAAGTGGAACAGCACAAGATCGCTGGAATATGCATTTATATGGTATATATGGTGTGGGCTGGGTGGTGTGCTCATTGCGTGAAGGCACACCACAAACAGTTGGTTAGATCGACCATGGCATTTTCCTGGTGCCAACGCTACAACTCTGAAAGCAACGTAATGATTTTGATGAGTTGCACAGAGAGCATCCAAGATGGATGGCAGGATCAGGCACGTTGTGTTTGGAATGCCGCCTACATCCGCCACGCCAAAATTCGGGTTTGCCAAATATTTTGCAATGACCGGTATTGATCAAACGCAAAACACATAATTAATGGAAAAAAGGTTGTCTATCGTGCAACTAGAGTTTTTCGAGGGGTCACTACTTTCAATTTATTTTTCACCAATAGGCTAAGCGAGTCTCTTCCCAAACGGTTGCAAGTCCAACGCCATACCTCTCTGCCTGGCTCTGGTGGAGCCACGACCCTCCGCAAGGGCTCAAAACTAACCTCCTCCAATGTTGCTCCTCCATTGTGTCTTCTTCCTCATGTCCGACCGAGCTTCCCCACTGCCGCTAGCTCCCTGCCCAGCTTCGGCAGTGCAACGACACCTCCACCGCCACCCTCTACCACTGTCGACATGAACTGGTTAAAGCTTGACGCCCTGCCGCCTCTGCCCAACCGAGGGTCGCTCGTCGCCTGGCATCTAGCGGTGCCTTGCTGCCTTTGCTCCCCATCACCTCGACCACCACCACTGTCGGCCGGCGAGCAGCCACGGGCCTCCTTCTAGGCCAATAGGCCACAAGTAATCCCAACCCACAACCTTAAACTCTGAACCCCTAACCCTAAAGGTGGGCTCGCCGACGCTGTTACCGGAGGAGGAGGAGAAGCTGAGCCGTGGTGATTGTAGATTGGCAAAAAAAAATATTCAAGTGTGAGAGCTCCTCTAAACAATCGAATGTGAGCTTTTCCAAAAAAAAAGAATGGCATGTCCATTTCTCACTTGTTCTTGATTAGTCACAGTCGTCAGATATGGCTGGTAATAATGGTGAATGGATGAACTCATGAATGGTTGTGATTTATGATATCTATATAGATTGACCAAACAAACAGTTAAGTTGTGATTTAGATCATTTAGAAGCTTGATGTATTCACCATGAACATGATTGATCGATCTTGACTAGACTGATGTACCAGGTTGCTCATGAATTGAACTTAACCTTTTTTTTTACAAAAGTGGTATCAATTGAAAGGTGGTCTCTAACGTTTGCAGAAAAAAAACCAGTTGCAACGTGCTTAGTTTCCTCCTTTATTCCCTTATACAAAGTACACTTATCAGTCTCAATCTGCCACGGCTGCCCGTATCGACAAATATTAGACTGAGCCACTGGACAAATATTCGATACCATATTAGGACATAGTCCCGCATCAGTTTCCTCTAACATCACAGTGAATCTAGCAGCACGGCTCACTCTCAACTGTTAGATCAGTGACACGCTAATTCTGATCTTTGGAAACTTCTGCCATTCCAACCCTAGAAACAGATTGAGGTTGCTAAGACGAACAAACCAAACAATGTAAGTATGAAATTCGATGTTGCTTGGACCTTATATTGAACTTATGAGCCGAGCAGTCATCATGTTAGGGCCATGAGCTGTTTTTTCGTGTGAACTACTCATGACAATCTCGCTCCATCGGCGCAAACAGCGTGAGGAGGCTCTAATTCTCTTTCCCATTTCGGTAATCAGCCCTAGAGTTCATCAGTTTACCGCACCATGTGTTTGAAAACAAAAAGATTACCGCACCACGCGTGATTGCGCCGAGGGCATGCAGGCGCATAAACTGGCTCGACGGATGGCCCCGTGCGGCGACGCGCGCTCAGCGGGTGAGGACAAACGTGGCGGGCGCACCAGCCGTGCCATTGGTATTGCTTCCTCGTTAGATTTGCTAGCTTTTCATCGTGCGCCTCTGTATTTACTACCTAGTTTGCTTATCAGAAAGAAAACGAGCTGACCGCGAATCCAGAAAGCATTCTCCTTCTGTGATGAAGTCCTTGCTCCAGGTCAGGCTTAGTTTTCCTCATAACTACACGTACTAAATCACCGGCCTTATATTTCGTAAAAATAAACTAATTCTGTTACAGGATAATTGGTGCCATGATAAATCTGAAAACAGCATAACGCAGGGAGACCGCATTTGTGAGGTTGAATTGGAGCGGTAGCTAGATACTGACTCTCCCAGTAACCTTGAGAGAGATATTCTTCTGCATCTTAAGCATGTCAAAGGAGATAGAGGGGTATAAATTGGTGTCCAGGCTAGTCGGTCCGAACGCGATGGAACTTGTCGCAAGCTCAGTTTTCTCTAGCTAAGTACCATCTCAAAAGCCTCAAAGAACATAATTGGTGCCATGGTAAGTGCTATGAGAAGTCTGAGGTGGACTGACTGGGTGATGTGTACATTGATGTATATCGCATGAAGAGTCAGTCATCTAGATAGCTTGATCACGGTAATTTTGTGGCGCGAAGAACTCTACGTGACACGAGCATACAGCAGGTTGCCTTGAGTGGTGGCCAGGTCCAAACTGGCGGAAGCTTGTGGACCTGAGAGTGGCATGGCCCACGGAACTGTCGGCTGCGTACTGCGGTGAGGCCACCGGCACCTGCTTGGTATACGGTACAGCATACACGACGAGACATACTGAGAACATATTCAATCATATCATCAATTTGGAAATGTATTTTAATTTCTTGATGTTCATATATGCTTCTGGTGTCAATGTTTGAGTTTGAACAATGCGTACTATGATCGGGTATTCGGGTAGGTGATCACCGTAAAAAGAATATAAACAATACCCCAAGTGAAAAGAAAAGCATGGATGCATGAGCACCCACTTAACGGTGACCTCCAGCACCAAAAGGTTGTTACACCTCAGTCTTTGCCTAGTTCACTCTTCATCTTCAGTTTGTTACAGATCAGCTGTAAGTAACTTGTTGACATCAGTTTTTGACCAGAGTCAACCGTTGTGGATAAGGTTCTGACAGCCGATAGAATAAAGAGAAAGAGCCTGAAGTTGGTGCCGCGTTGACCAGGACCAGCCACAGTTGACCAGGGTTCCAGAAACCGATAAAAGACCAGACGGGCCAGTCCGAAGCGAAATCGACTCCACTAAATAAGGGAAAGCGTGGAGATTTATCTTTAGTAGTTTTTAGAAATAGCTGTAATAACCATGTCGTATTCGATTAGGATTTTAGCTTGCTCCAGCGTATAAATATAAACCCATGAGCCTTGTAAAAAATAATCATCAATCAATCAATACAACCTTTCGGCACCACGCCGTCAAAACCCTAGGAGTATGAGTAGAGTAGATTCGACAAGTTCCTTCTAGCACGCAAGGTTGCATCGGCTAGTAGATTGATGCCAATGCCCTCTCATTCGTGTTATCTTGTCTGAGTTCAATACACTTATCAACACATTGGCTAGATCTGTTAGCTTATCTGATAAGCGCGTGGTTAATGAGGACTCCTTTTATAGCTGTTATGTTACAATGCTTTATCTTAGCCTGTCGGCTGACATAGCTGATGGCACATGCCATTAGTGTTTCATTTATTTACACTGCATGCCTACATTAAATATCTATCTGTTGTGGTGTTTATTCCAAAAACGCTTACCCATAAGTTCGAGAGGCTTCGCCGCCGATCAGCTCAAGAATTTAATGTTTAGCTTGTCAATTTTCAAGTAAAATTAACTAGCATGTCTTGCACCACTCGCGAGCCGATTTGGAGCCTACACTGGAGTTAAACAGATCTCCCAGATTCTTCGTGTTATTCAACACAGAAAGCTGAGATCCAGATTTTGCGTCAACTTTCCGCTCATCAGCTCACTCGGAATCAGCATCCACGTTGGGCAGAGTCTTGCATCAGTTTTTCCTAACATCCTAATAATGTTCTCGGTGGTTGAGAAATTTAAGCCGAACAAGCAAGCAAGAATTACCATATTGCAATGCTGCCAACATTATTGTATTTAACTTACTTATGAGCCGGGCTGGACGACCGTTCAGTCGTGGACACGACTCACCACAATCTCGTCTCTGAGGCACAAATCTCGTTCTACCGCGTACCTTGGTAGTTCGATCGAGACCTGATGAGCTCACGGCACGAGACGCGGGTGTCGCGTGATGCATGACCCAGCGCGGCGCCGTGGGGATCGGGGACGGACATATCGACGGCTTGGAGCGGCGCAGGATCATGCTGGTTGCTGGGAGCCTAAGACAATGACCGCATGCACTAGCACTGCTTGTTTCCCGCGCGAGGGTGTGCACTAGCAGTCTAGCACGAAGGGCATCCAAGATGGATGACAGGATCAGGCACGTTGGATGTACTGATGTACATGTTGTGGGCTACGTTTTGGATGGCGCCTGCATCTGCCACGGCAAAACTCAGGTTAGCCAAATCGGAATCAATCAAACACAGCGCACACATTTATATGTCCATCTCTTCAATTACATTCATTATATATGGCTGGTAACGGCGAATGGATGAATGCGAATGGTTCAGGCTTACTACGATGTATAGATTGATCGAACAATCAATCAAGATGTGATTTACCAATGAACATGCATGCTCATAAACTTAATATAGAAGCTTTGTGAATTCACCATGAACATGATCGATTTATCGTGACTAGACTGATGTACCAGGCTGCTCATGAATTGAATTTAATGCTTTATGTAAGAGCTACAAATCCTTCTCTATATGCAATGCACATTAATCAGTCTCAATCTACAATGACTAGTCCACTCGAGAAATATTTGATTCATCCACTCGACAACTACTCGGTACCATATTGCACCTGGTTAGCGGCGAAGTTAGAGTAAATTGGAGGGGTTGCACTTGCCTTGTGGGTGCATAGAGTTTGATCATTGGGGGTGCATACATGGTGAAAAATTGAACATATTTACTGTTTTTTCATTTTTTTAGGGTGCATTAGCACCCCCTAATTACTATATAATCCGGTCCAGCATCAGTTTCCTCTAACATCACAGTGATCTAGCACCATGGCTCATGCAGTCATGCACTCTTGCATAACTGTTACATCAGTGACATGCTAATTTTAACCTTTCAAAACTTCCACACCAACCCTAGAACAGATTGAGGTTGCTAAGCCGATCAAACCAAATGTAAGCTCTAAGCTTGAAGTTGGATGTTCCCAGGAGGACCTTTATTTAACTTGTGAGCTGGGCAGTCATATCATGTTAGGGCCATGAGCTGTTTTTTTTTTTTATGTGAACCACTCACGACAAATCTCGCGCCAACGGCGCAAACAGGGTGAGGAGGCTCTAATTCTCCTTCCCATTTCGGTAATCAACACACTAGAGTTCATCAGTTTACCGCACCAAGTGTATTCGGAAAATAAAGGAAAGATTACCGCGCCGCTGTGCGGATAAGGCCATACGATCACGTGTATGTGAGAGTTTGTGTTTGTTTTGTGTTTAAAAAAATTGGAACTGGTTGCCTCCATCTAGCTAACCATTAGGGAGAGTTCAACCATGCTATCATTATGATACCTAGGAATCATATGGAATGGTGTCGATCCCTGTATGTATCGATCGAACATAACATACACATCCAAATAGGTTGGGCAACGAAAGCACCGCAACAACGGCGGTCGTACGCGACGCCATTGCGCTCGCTGCTTGCCTATTTAGACCATAAGTGTAGGTCAAGGGGGAGCTACACGTAGGCCCCCTTTGCCAATTAAAAAAATATTAATCAGCTACTAAATTGATGATTAGAAATTGATAAGTGTGGACATTTGGTAACATATTAATACTAATGACCCTCTTGATTGGCCTTCTGTCTCCGACACTAGTGTAGTCCCAAACACAGGACAACTCCAGAAAACCTATGAATATTTCTAAACTTAACCACCAAAGGGCTTTTTCATATTGCCTAGACACGACAATAAAACCTGATTATTAGTCTTGAATTAGATAAATTCCATTGTGATGTTGGATCCCAATTATATGGCAGAAATTATACATACTGATTGTGAAAGTGGGACGCTGACTTGTTTAGTGATAGCTTTATTTTAGTTTCCTATAATATCCCATCCTCAAAGAACAATGGCGATGCTCTTCTGCTGGGTAGTAATAATATGATAGGTCCTATCAGAAATATGAATAGCTACTCGCTCGCGTCAAGACCATCAGGCTTTTATATATCAACGTACTCCCTCCGTCCTGCAAAGAGTGTCCTTTTACAAAATTTCAGACACAACAGTAGTGGTAAGAAATGTCCATATTACCTTAATAACTAGTACTAATTGTGATTGAAAATCGTACTATTTGTTTAGGGGGTGTTTGGATACACCCCACTAAAGTTTAGCACCTGTCACATCGAATGTTTGGATGCTAATTAGGAGTATTAAACATAGGCTAATTACAAAACTAATTGCACAGATGGAGTCTAATTCGCGAGACGAATCTATTAAGCCTAATTAGTCCATGATTTGACAATGTGGTGCTACAGTAACCATTTGCTAATGATGGATTAATTAGGCTTAATAGATTCGTCTCACGAATTAGCACAAAGTTTTGCAATTAGTTTTATAATTAGTTCATATTTAGTCCTCCTAATTAGCATCCGAACATCTGATGTGACACTGCTAAAGTTAATTTAGCACCTAGTATCCAAACACCCCCTTAGTTTTCTAAATCCTAAATAAATGCACGTGCATTGGAACCAGAAAAATAACATCAATTCATCATTTGATTGGCTCTACACACTTCTCCATATACTTTTTTTATTGGTGTGAGTGTTGCTTTAATTATATGACGTTTACTAGGAGGTAAAAGGATACTCTTTATGGGATAAATTTTAGAATCTAAATGGATACTCTTTGCGGGAGAGAGAGAGAGTACGGTGTTGTCAGCGTGGTGTAAGTGTACTTCTACATTGATAGCGTGTGAAGAGTCAGTTGGCCACGAGAGGATCTCGTGCAGCCAACGTTGATGTGACTCGATTTGCTTGCTCTTGTCACTCACGCCTAACAATTGGAGTTTGCAAGCCCAAAAAGACGAACAAAGCATCAATAGAGACAACAAACACAGTCTCGCTAGGATGGGAGGTGCTGTGTGCTGTGTGTGAATACTGAATAGGGCATGAGCAGTCAGGTGCCGCCTGCATGCCTCTCCATCGTGATTCCAAATTCAGTCACATGAGGATTCCGTGCTTCCAAATCCGATCACATGAGGATCGGAGACTCAATCGTTCCCTTGAAACCGCCTGCGGAGTGGATGTGGAACCTTATGGATCGTCACCTGAGCCACCGCCGACACCGATGGAATTAGAACCTGGATCATGTGACAAGAGTTGACTGTTTATTTCATCGGTGCCACGCTGATTTCTGTTTTAATTTAATGTTTAGTTAGGAAGGTCATAAGAACGATAGTAGTTTTTGGTTTCGCTGGCTGGGTTAGCGTATTATAGCATTCACTACCGGACACAGATTTTATGCCGAGTGCCAGGGGCACTCAGCGAAACTCAAAATACTCTCGGAAACAAGTTCGCCGAGTGTTACAACTCGGTATCTGGCACTCGGCAAAGTTCGCCGAGTGTTACACTCGGTATCTGGCACTCGGTAAAATTTCCGTCGGCAAAGTAACCTTCGTCGAGTATTTTTGGTCGGGCACTCGGCAAATCTTTCGCTGAATGCCCAGAAAACACTCGGCAAACCATTTTTTCAAAAAAAATAAAAAAAATGGCACGCCGACACCGTCAGCCGCACCACCAGCACGTCGCCACCATCCACGCCACCGCCACCACAGCCGGCCACCATCCACGCCTGCCGCCACCATCCACACTGCCGCCGCCACCACAGCCGGCCACCACCACCACCACCACAGCCCGCCGACCACCACGAGCTGCCTCCCGCCTGCCACCACCACCACCACATCTCCACGCCGCCGCTTGAAGAACGCCGCTCCCGGCGCCCCCGACACGAGTCCCCGCCGGATCCGGGGAGGAGGGGCGGTGCAGCGGCCGAATCCGGTCGGATCTGGGGAGAGGGGCGGGGCGGCGGCCGGAGACGCTGCCGGAGAGAGGGGCTGGCCGCGCGAGGGAGGGAGGAGGGGAGAGGAGGGGGAGGAGCGCCGGTAGGAGAGGGAGAGGGAGGGAGGAAAGGGGCGGCGGCGGCGGGGAGAGGGAGGTGGGGGGGGGGGCGATGTTTGTGCGGCAAGAAAAGGAGGGGGCGTTGGGCGGGTGCGTGGGCAGTGTTCCGCGGAGGAAGGAAGGGCGCGTTGGGCGGGGGGGTTGCTGGGGTCGGAGGACCGGGGACGGGAGATGAAATAGATATTTTTGACTTTGCCGAGTGGGACACTCGGCAAAGATTTTTTTTCAAAAAAAAAATATTTGCCGAGTGTGAAAAGAAAACACTCGGCAAACTCCCTCTTTGCCGAGTGTTTTTTTGACACTCGGCAAAGCCCCTTGTTTGCCGAGTGTTTTTAGCTCGGCACTCGGCAAAGAGCTTGTTTGCCGAGTGTCCGAAAAAAAATACTCGGCAAAGAAAAAATACTCGGCAAATTTGAGGTTTCCCGTAGTGATTCTCTGGTGGCAATGACATGCGCCCCTATCCTTGGAAACTGGAAAATGGACATACTGAGAACAGATTGATTCATATTATCAGTCAGAATGTCCTGATGGTGTGAATGTTTGAGTTTGAACCGATGATTACTGGCTATGACTGGCTAGGTGATCGAAATAAACAGTATGAACAATACCTAAAGTGAAATGTACAGCGATAGACACTGCATGAGCTCCACCTTAATGGAGTTGGTCTTTGGCAGAAAAAGCTTGTTGTAGCTCAGTCTTTTGCATTGTTCACTCTGCGTCTTCAGCTTGTTATAGACCAGCTGTAAGTAGCTTCTCATTTGACACGGTTTCGGCACTGTTACTTACACTAAATCGGCGCCGTGCTTAGCCAGAGCCTTGCATCAGTTTTTTCCAACATCCTAATGTTCTTGGTAAACAATGGTTGAGGTACTTGAGCCAAACAAGCAAGAACTGCCATATTGCAAAATGTTGCCAACATTATTGTATTTAACTTGTGAGCCGGGCTGGACTATCGTTCGGTCTTGGATAACTCACGACAATCTCGCGTCTCCGAGGCACAAATCTCGTTCGTGGCCCGAGGCCTAGCTCATGGCATGGTGCCCGGGCCGGGCACGGCCAGGCCACCGATCGAACGTGAACGACCGGACGCGCGGGTGTCGTGTGATGCATGAACCGGCGCGGCGCCCTGAGGAGTTGAGGAGCGTTGCAGGGGATCATGCTGTGACATTTGCATTTCTCCATCAATTTGGTTATGTTTTGCGCATTTGGCATTAAGAATACTACCAACATATTTGCAACTGGAACCACTCATACCAACAAACCTGCCATTCCTGCCGCTCATGATACACATGGCACTGACATCGTCCAAAATCCATGTAAGATAAACTCAAACTTACTATTTCAGCTTACGGTCCACAAATTACAGACCCAAAAACTTAAATCAAACTGAGTTTGGCTAAGAATTCAAACGGTAATTAAAAAGAAATCTGAATTCAATTAAGTTGGAGTTAATTGGAGATGTCATAGGACGGAATGATAGCCACAATCGTGGAAGGTTGCAGATCTTATGCCAATCACCAAAATCTGAATCACTACCGAGCATGAAACTCGGTCGAATTAAACCTAGCTTGCTCCCGACGAATGAAGCTGCATGCTAGGAATCTCAAACCTTAAATCTTTCGGTGGAAATGTCGAGCCAGTCACACCGGTGTGATAAAATTGTAGCGACACTATATAATTCTAATTATCTAAGCTAGCATATAGGAAAATGGGACAATCTCTAGACAGAGTCTTGCATCAGTTTTCTCTAACATCCCAACGGTTCTAGGCAAACAACATGTTCGCTGTATTATTCACAATAGTTCACGCTAGTCCTACCAGCAGTTTATGAGGTATTTATAAGCCGAACAAACAAGCAAGGACCATACCATTCACGAGAATAATCTCGTCTCTCCCAGGCCCGAGACCTGATCTGACGGCACCACGCGAGGGCCGGCCGGCCAGGCCACCGATCGCGCGGTCAGGTGGACGTGGACAACATGAACGACCTGGCGCGGGTGTCGCATGATGGCCCCGCGCGGCGTGGGTAGAAGCCTCGCCGGACGGATCGGATACTGATGGCTCGGCCGTACGCCGTTCCCGGTGCACCGCGTAGGGCCATGCTCGATCTGTCTTCATCTGTTCTTTGTTTGTCTTGAGGGTTAATTCCTCGTTGATTACTCATTTTTGTTCCTCGTTGATCTGCTTCAACTTGTTTACGTTTTTGCACACGTACCAACATTAATTTGCCATTCCAACTGTTCAGGCATCACAAATCACAAAGAAATCGTGTGCTTATTTTTCTCTTTACATAAAAGTATGACATGGTTGAGTTCACATGTCTAAATATCTAATACATGAATTTGACCATTATTTGTCATATAACTCAGTTTTGGTACATTGATCAACAAAATCTGACATCGTTTATGCCATAAGCTCGGTGCTATTTGCATTTCTTCGCCAATTCTTTTATGTTTTGCACACTTTCCGTTAGGAGGACTAGCTACATATTTGCAACTGGAACCACTCGTACCAACAAAAACCTTCCATTCTTGCTTATGATACACATGGGCACATGGCACTGACATTGTAAAAAATTTCAGCTAAGATAAACTCAAAGTTACTATGGAAGTCATTGTCCTTTCAGCTTACGAATCCACACTGAATTGTTTGCCAAAGAATTCAAACGGTAACAAAGAAACCTGAATTCGACTAAACTGAAGATATCATAGCCGGAAACATAGTTACAATCTCACTACTCGGCAGCTCGGACCTAATGCTAATCATCGAATCCGAGTCGACACTTAGTGCCAATCTCGTTCGAATTGAACATCGCTGACTTCTGACGATTGAAGCTGTACACAAGGAATAAGATTTTAAATCTTGTAGCATAAATGTCGAGGCAATGGCCACACGATGATAAAATTGTGTCACGTCTCATGAGTCTGAGCCGCGATCTGACTAGAAAGGAAGGAAGAATACAGGGAAATTAAGGAAGAAGAACTCTGGAAGGGAAGGAAGAAGAGAACAAGGAGGAAGCAACAGAAAGGTTCAGGAATAGAATGGAGGTCCAAATCTTCATTGATTCTCTTCCATGTGTTCCGTACACTTTATAGCCCCTTCGGTTACAACAACCTAGGCCCACTTCTAACAGTCATGATCAAATGACTAAGCAACACTCGTTTACAGCTAATACACAGCACACACACGCGCTACTGCACGCTCTGTCGTTCGTCCAACACGCAACGCACTCTTGCGCACCCGGTATATTTCAGACACTCCTCCTTGCCTGCTTCCATCTGCTATTCCTTTTACTCCTGACGTCCATTGCTGCTCCCAGCTTGTAGAGATGGAATGCTCACTAGGGACATGACAAATTGTAGCAACACCATGCAATTCTAATCATATAAGTGATTGCATCCAGTGGGATGTTAAGGAATTGTTGAATCGATCACCTGTGTTTGACACCGTCTCACCGCGCGTACGTTCGGAGAGGACAAACAAGGTGTGGATGTGCGGGCGGGCGCAGTAGTAGCGGAGAGGCGCAGCGGCATAGAACAAATCAAAGGAAATCCCAGACCGTGCTCATAATGGATAGGATAATTGTTGGACATAGTCTCGCATCAGTTTTCTCTAACATCCCAACGGTTCTAAGTAGACAACATGTTCACTGAGTAGTTAGAGCCAGTCCTACCAGCAGTTTACCAGTTATTTATAAACCGAACAATCGAGCAAGAGCTATACAAAACCACAATGTCGCGCCAACGTTGTTTGTATGAGAGATGATAATTTGGTCATTGACGACGACTCATGACAATCTCGTCTCCTAGGCACAAATCTCGTTCTATCGTCGTGGCGGGAGACCTGAGCTCACACGGACGGCTCGACGCGCGGCGCGGCCTGCCGACGAGGCCACCGATCGCGATCGCGCGGTCAGGTGGAACCACGTGAACAACCGGGCGCGGGTGTCAGCGTGATGGCCTCGCGCGGCGTAGGGAGAAGCCTCGGCGAACGGATGCCGATGGCTCGATCGGACCGTGCGCGCGCTGCCGGTGCGCGGCGTAGGGTCATGCTCGTGGCCGGGCCAGCTGCACACGGCCATTTGTTCTCCGTTTGTCTTTGAGGGTTAATTCCTCGTTGATTACTCATTTTTCTTCCTAGTGTTGGTCTTGGTGCACCTTATATAAATGGCGAAATCAAATCCTTCAGTACCATTTGAATCTCTGCATCAACTTGTTTATGTTTTGCACACGTACGTACCAATATTTGCTACTGAGAATGCTATCCGCACTGCTTTGCATGTCTAAGTCCATGAAACAAAACACTAAGATTTTGTATTTATATTCACTCGAAATAGATTTTGTATTTATAGGTGGCCGCAATGATCTATATGTTGAGGGCATGGTACGTAATTTCGCGTCGGCGACGCAAATAATGATGATGAGCAATTGATGCTACCATGGCTTCCAACTGCTCAGACATCGCCAATTTACAATGAGACAACGTTTTAGCTCAAAGATGAGGCACCTTTTTAGCTCAAGGATGACACCACTTTTAACCTCAAGAGCTAATACGCAGGTAAGGGCACGCATAGTAAATAATAGAAGACTTGTATGTTGATATACAGCAGAGCTCCATGCTTCAGTTTCTTCTGATATCTCAAATGGAAACAGGAGAGTAGAGACAAGAACATTTTGCTTGCAAGGCATACAGACCCGTAGGTTATCTTTCCTCGTGGTGCTTGTATTTGTAACAGGCTCGTTACCTATATGTTAAGGACATGGTAAAATCATGTAGTAACACAAAAAATGTTAGACACCTCATTCTAATCATTCTATTTTCACATCTAATTGATTCGGCATCACAATCTACGGCAACATATGTGTTCAGCTTCTTTCATTTAGTATTTATGGGCCCATGGTAATATTGTGTCGGAAAGCCAAACAATGCTGGGCAACTGACTGTACTCTCTATATTGCTGCTTCCAACTGCTTAGACATTGCATGACATTATTGAGTTCACGTTTCTAATAGACTAATACTGCATGATTTTTTTGGTCGGTTAATACTACATGATTTTTTTGGTCGGTTAATACTACATGATTTTTTTTGGTCGGTTAATACTACATGATTTTGACCATCATATTTAGGATACCTGAGTTTGGTACGTTGAGCAACAAATCTGGCCACAGTGTACCTTTACTAGAAAAAAATTATCCGACCTATGACATTAGTTAAAACAGATGAGTCATAGTAAGATGGAAAAGGCGAGAGTGCAAGTTGTCTAAACAGATGTTCACACAACTTGTCAGATAAAACCCTTAGGGTTTGTATTCTTAACACAGGCTGAGATCTGTCACCAGATCTAGAGACGGAGACTGAACATTACTTCACAATAATAACCCAAAAAAAAACTAGCTAAATTGCTGCAGAACGTCGGCTTCCTTGAAATCGCCCTTCAGGACACCAAGAGCAATCTCGTTCTCCCACCATCTGCTGAATCGCTCTCTTAGTCTTGACACGACTTGCACCGTAGTTAGGGTCAAAGGAAAATAGACCCCAAAAGATCCACAGCCTCTGGGCTCGGGTGCATATCGGAGATGAATCTTCTATTATTAAGTATAATATCATGTATGAATCCCGGTTCAACTGCAAGTAAGGAAATAATTTCACTATGAGGAAAGAATTGTTCAAGGTTTACCTGGATCTCTACAATGTGGATCTCACTTGAGTTCACTGTTTGGAACAGAGTACTCATAAGTTCAAGAACTCTGATCGGAATGTTTGCTGGGCCATCACAATCCACCTGGTTCTTCATTATCTCATAGTACAAATTTAGAAGTTAGATCCGATAGCTGTTGTTGTTGACAAAGATCGTGTTTACAAAGTCAGATGGTCGAGTTACCAATTTTATCGGAATTTCCAAGATTTCTCTGCATCGTGTGAGGATTAACTTTTCTTGACAAGAAACAGTCTTGTGAGGATTAATGCAAAACCTCTTATTTAGCAAGAGAATGATAGAGCACAAGATGGAAAAGGAAGAAAGGTAATCTTTTTTTTTGAAAGAACGACACGCAAGATAGTGCGTGTTTTATTGATACAGTAGAAAATACAGGACTACATCCCTATGAGACCATAGGCAGGAAAAGGAAAAGGAAGAGAAAAGAAGAAACAAAGAAAGACTCACCCGGTTGAATTGGGACATCAACGCGAATCACCACTCAAAAGTCGCCACACCTGACCGGTTGGATTGGAGCGTCAACGCGGCCTCCCCACTCCACTCTCCACGGCGGTACCCACCAACATACACGCTCGTTTATTTACCGAAACCTCCAGGCGTGGCCCTGTGTGTCAATAGGGAACCGATAGAAGCAGACTACACCGCACCGAAAAGACCACCGCCATGCGGGACCCTCCGCTATAGTGCCGCTGCAACACCACCCTCCACCTAACGGAGTGAAACCACCAAATCCGGACCTCTCGCAGGCTGTCTCGCGGTCGCCACCACGATAACATAATGCGCGGGGGCATCGCCACATCCGCTGTTGGACTCCACCTCGCTCTCGTCGCCTCGAAGAAACACCGTGCGTAGGGGCCTCGCCTCTCCCGCCACGGTACTCCACATTACGGATCCGTTTTTTTGTCACCATCAAAGTGGTGAGCAAAGTTGCCCCGCTCCTCCAGATTTCCATCGATCAACCAAGCCGCCGCCGCAGGTCGATTTCGCCTCGTTGCTTCGCCTGCGCAAAAGCCTCCGCCGCCAAGTCAGCAAACCAGAGAAGTTGCTTGCGCCGTCTTCCGACGATGTACCGCACCGGGTAGTCCAGCCAAACTGAGGAACTCATCACGGTTCGCTGCAAGCCTAGTTGTCCCACGATGCCATTGCCGCAAGCGCCGTCCTTCGACGCAGTCCCACACCGCACTGACCGTTGCCAAGCAATGCCAGCCGCCGCGGTCCGCTGCAAGCAGCCAAAATCGACACCATGCGACAATCCCTAACCGCCGCCATACCTGCGATCACCTCCACATGACCTCGACAACACCCGTCCAGCTTGTCACGCGGCGGAAATGCCGCCACCAGCTGCTGCCGCCCATGACCAACGGACCAGCAATGCCACCAACCGAGATGGATCACTAAAGACGACGCCTCTAAGGAGGGCATGACGCCAATGGCACCGTCGTCGCTCGTCTAGGGACTGGACAGGGTTTTCACCCAGAGTACCCCGTGCAGCAGGGTTGTAGCTCAGACATGACGCCCTCAACAGGGAGAACGACACCCTAGGACGCCGCCATCACATCCACCAGCAAACGCCGGTGAGGGCTTTCACCCGGAGCATCCCAACCTGTCGCTGTACGCTCACATCTCGACACTCCCGAACCGCAGTCATGTCAGCCCATCTGGGGCAGCATCGCCGCCGTACCTCCACCTCCGCTTGCTTGCCACCACGTCCACCGGACCCCCACTCCTCACAACCTCCTCCACGCCGCGCGAGCCCCCACCAGTGCTCAGCCGCCTTCCTCTCCTGTCGCTGCCTCCGAAACTCCTCAGCCGAGGAGAGGTGGCCCGATGAGGCCCGCAGCACCAACTCGGTGCCACCAGCGCGCCCCTACGCTAGGTGTCCCTGACACGCCTTCATGGCGTCGTTGGCACACCTTGCGCAAGCCGCCCCGGCCGCGACACCACGCCGTTACAGTTGAAGGCACAGGAGCTGCCGTGCCCCGGCCTGTCGCTCGCCCTACTTGGCCGCCATCGCGGTGATGCCATGCAACCACGCGCCAGACTGGCCGCCCTATGTCCGCCGCTGCAGGCCGGTCCTCTCCTTCCCCCACTCGACGCCACCTCCCTCCGTACCCGGGGCCAGCCTCCGCGGGCCGCGCCGCTCAACCTCCTTCGCGGTGACGCCATGGAGCCACACGCCAACCTCTGTCCGTATGCCGCCGGCGGTCGATCATCTCCTTCCCCCGTGCGACGCCTCCTCACCTCCACGTTGTTGCTGTCCCCCGCGCCGTCACCGTCGGCCCGGCCACCACGGCCTTGACCTCCACCGCCTGAGCCCGTCGGTCCCCCCGTCGGGCAGCGAGGCAGAACCACCGCCCACCACACCAGCACGCCAGCCCCATCCCCACGACGCCCGCGGCCGCCCACACCGCCCTCCCTTCTCGCTCCGCCGCCCGCTCCCCTCCGACGCTGCCAGCGAGGTGTCGTCCTTAGCATCCCGGCCACCATCGCCCTCCTCCTCATCGGCAGGCCGTCGCCTGCCATCGCTCCCCGTCGTCATCGGCGAATCCACCGAGTCCTCGTCGACAGGCCGTCGCCCCCGTCGTCATCGGCAGATCCACCCTCGGAGCCACCAAATCCGACCGCCCACGCCAGCTCTCTGTTGACCGAGCGGCCACGTCTGCGTGGACCTGAGGGGGGGGGGGAGCCGCCCCACCACCGCCGTCATTGCGGTAAACAGTTACTCACGCTTTACTAGAAAAAACCAGATACTCACCATTTTCAGATAAAACTCAAAAGATCATATTCACATAGGTTGAACGTTCTCGAGTTTTGTCACCGTACATGACTTCACAAGAACCTAAAAAGAAACTAAGCTTCTCAGACGCGAAAATGCAGAGCTAACAGCTGCTTATGCTCGCACTAAAACATACAGTACTCTCTAAAAGGTGAACCCCGGGCAACCTAGTCATTGGCAACTAACTCTTCGCTTCTGTTTTCTACCCTCTGCAGAACAAGTTTCTTCTGCGGAGCAAGGCCTTTGGCAATTGCCGCAGAACTCACATCCACGAGGATGGTGTCGTCTTCCTTGAAATCACCCTTCAGCACACCAAGGGCAATCTCGTTCTCCACCATCTGCTGAATCACTCTCTTGACAGGCCTCGCACCATAGTTCGGGTCGAAGCCAAGAGACCCCAGAAGCTCCACGGCCTCTGGTGTGTATTGGAGACGAATCTTCTGTTGTTTCAGCCGGTTCTTGACCCGGTTCAACTGCAGGCAAGGAAACAATTTCAAATTAACGAGAAGACTATGACAAACTATGTATGGATGTGGAGAAATTACTTTAAATTGAAACTCTGGTTAAAATATATCTATCAGTCATGCAACGGAAAAAAAAATTATTAAATGTTTACCTGGATCTCCACAATGTGGTTGATCTCACTTGTGTCCAGTGGTTGGAACACGATGTACTCATCTATCCTGTTCAAGAACTCAGGTCTAAATGTTTGTCGGGCCATCTCGATAACCTGCTTCTTCATTATCTCATACACCGCCTCCTTGCTGTCTGTGGTGTTTCTAAGCGTGTCCAGGATCAATGGTGATCCAATGTTTGAGGTCATGATGATGACACAGTTAGTGAAGCTAACAGTCCTGCCCTGTGAATCAGTTATTCTTCCATCATCCAACAGCTGCAACAAGATGTTGAAGACATCCTGGTGCGCTTTCTCAATTTCATCGAAGAGAACAACCGAATAAGGCCGGCGGCGAACAGATTCAGTCAATTGCCCCCCTTCCTCATAACCGACATATCCAGGTGGGGCACCAACCAAACGGGAGACAGCATGCTTTTCCATGTACTCACTCATATCAATTCGGATTAGGGCATTCTCAGTGTTGAAAAGGAATTCAGCCAGTGTCTTACCCAGCTCAGTCTTTCCGACACCTGTAGGTCCCATAAACATGAAGCTTGCTATCGGACGGTTGGGGTCTGATAGGCCTGCCCTAGAACGACGGATGGCGTTGGCCACTGACTTGACTGCAATGTCTTGGCCAATAACCCTCTTGTGGAGTACATCTTCCAGCAGCAGTAGCTTTTCCCTTTCAGACTGTTGAAGGTTCGACACTGGAATACCAGTCCATTTGCTCACAATCTCAGCAATGTCAACATCAGTCACCTCTTCTCGAAGCATCGACTTCCCTGATTGCTGGAATTCAACAAGTTTATTCTCAGCCTCTTCCAACTGTTTTTGCAGTGACAGAAGTGTTCCATACTTGAGCTCAGCAGCACGACTTAAATCATATTCTCTCTCAGCAGCCTCAATCTCCAAGTTCACCCTGTCAGTCTAACCCAAGATAAAGACAAGAATTAGAGCCCATATGACACCATGGAAAAATGTGACAGACAATAGTACAAAAGAGTAGCGCATGCACCTACCTCTTCCTTAATTGATCCTATACGAGTCATCAAGGACTTCTCGTATTCCCAATGTTCCGAAAGATTTTTCTGCTTCTGCTTGAGAGATTCTAGTTCAGCTTCAAGCTTGCTCAGTCGTTCTTTGGAGGCTTTATCCGTGTCATTCTTCAACGAGAGCTTTTCCATTTCAAGCCTTATGATTTCTCTGTCTACCTCATCCAATTCAATAGGTTTTGATGTTATCTCCATTTTGAGCTTAGCAGCTGCTTCATCAACTAGATCAATGGCTGCAAGCAAAAACAAAGAACACTAGATACTTAGTAATTGACAGATCAATTCACTACTCAATGTAACTTGTCCACACTAATAAATACACAGTACCTTTGTCCGGCAAAAAACGTCCAGTGATGTAACGATCTGATAAAACTGCTGCAGCAACAAGAGCTCCATCTGATATCTTAACACCATGATGCAGTTCGTATCTCTCTCGCAAACCACGCAATATGGAAATGGTATCCTCAACTGCTGGCTCACCACAATAAACCTGCTGGAACCTACGTTCGAGAGCAGCATCCTTCTCAATGTACTTCCTGTACTCATCCAATGTTGTTGCTCCAATGCAGCGGAGTTCTCCACGGCCTAGCATTGGCTTCAACAAGTTACCAGCATCCATCGCTCCACCAGCAGCTCCTGTTCAGAGAATAAGCCATAATTATGACAATATTCATGCGATCACATCAGTGCTACTAGCTCTCCTGGGTTGTGTTATAAGCAAGAATTTAATAAAAAAAAGGCAACAACTTGAGCAGTACAGCACGAAGCCAGCACAATCCAAATAAAAAATCACCGGTGCAAATCTGTCTAACAACCAACATAGAGCTTTGTCTAATATTCCCAAGTGTATTATGCTTGCTAGCATCAAAATTATTCAGGGGTTTAACTCTAGAAACATGTGAATGGCCAAATGCATACTTCCAAGCTCCTTATACCTTTGGGACTTACATAGTAATAAAAAAAAACTTGCTAATGGCCAAAAACACAGACTGAAGTACAGACCTGCACCGACAACAGTATGGATCTCATCAATGAACAAGATGATTTGCCCATTAGAAGCAGTGACCTCCTTTAGAACAGCCTTCAATCTCTCCTCAAATTCACCACGGAATTTAGCACCAGCAAGTAGTGCTCCCATATCCAACGAAATAAGCTGGAATTGGATGTGTATACAGCATCAGAATGAACAGTCAATCACATTCTTGAATTAATACAACTGTGTCTACTTTTCTGTTCTTAATGATATGTTATCCCGCACCTGATTGCTAATTCTGCATATTGCATTATTTTGTATTATCAAAAAATCAAAACGTTTTAAGGAACATTGAACGTATATATTTAACTCATCCCAAGAATTAAGAGTTGTCTATGTAATAGCCCAGCCAGAAATTCAAATAAAGAATCAGGAATTAATATATATTTTCTTGTCTGTGAAATTCAATCAACTAGATGAACAGAAACAGTTCGGTACCCTTCTATTCATTAAAGGTTCAGGAACATCTCCCCGCACAATACGCTGAGCCAATCTGAAACGAGAGCAAGACAATTGATTACTGCATGTTCAAAGAAGCAAATCATAGGCATCGTAGGCATACTATGAAAAATCTACATCTACAAAGTAAATGAACTAGTAATCACCCTTCGGCAATAGCAGTTTTGCCAACTCCTGGCTCGCCAATAATTACAGGATTGTTTTTAGTTCTCCTGCATAGGATCTGAATGCATCTGCGCACTTCATCATCACGGCCTATAACAGGATCAAGTTTCCCACGCCTAGCTGATTCTGTCAAGTCAATACCATACTTCTCTAGAGCCTGGTACTTTCCTTCTGGATCTGAAAACAGAAAAAATAATTATAGGCACATAAGCCTGGTAATTGTATTGTTGTCTACTTATAAATTTCTTACACAATACAGGAAGCTATGAATAAAGAATGACACAAAAACTCTATGGCAAAAGAAACCAGTAAAGACAAATTAACAGTAAAAAGAGAAGAAAATGCCATGAGACGTACTCTGATCTGTGACTCGCTGGCTTCCTCGCACTGCTGAAATAGCTTCTTTAAGATCATTCTCCATAATTTTCAGATCTTTAAACAGTTGTTGCCCAAACCTTTTATCTGAAGTGAATGCTTGCAGGATGTGCTCAACTGACACAAACTCATCACCATATTCTTTTTTATGTTTCTTTGCACTATCCAATATTGAAACAAAACTTGACCCTATAATTGGCCCGGACGTATCACCGGAAACCTACATGTCAATAAAAGTTTACCACCTTAAGAAACAGAACTAGTTCAGTTAGTTTAACTTACAAAAAATACTAAGGGCCACTGCTAATACCTTTGGCTGCCTAGATATAAACTCATCAGTAGCTTGTAGAACTGATGTGTTGTCTACTCCCGCTTTTGAAAATATCC
Organism: Setaria italica; assembly: GCF_000263155.2. Lineage (NCBI taxonomy): Eukaryota > Viridiplantae > Streptophyta > Magnoliopsida > Poales > Poaceae > Setaria > Setaria italica. The sequence goes on along the minus strand of NC_028450.1, from coordinate 5,800,422 downwards.
TACGGGCCAATCCATCCTTTTGCTCCAGAAGAGCTTTCATCAGGTGCTCTGACTCCACTATCTGCTGTTTTGATAATCTTGCTGCATCAACTGCACCAACAATACCCTCCCAGGCCATTTCAGTGAATTCTCCTGGTGCTATCTGTTTGATCAAAAAAAAATTAAGGAAAAAATATTACAACTCAAGTCAACAGTTTTTTGCAAGTTGGTCCCAGATATTGTATATCCACATATTTCGGAAGTCAGGACTCAATTCAATCACACTTGCAAACATGTGCTAGCACACATACAGAATCTGCAAGCCAAGCAAAGAGCTAGATGTGTGAAAGCTAAAGATTATTTGTAACTGGAGACACTACATGCTAGTGGCAGGCTATAGTAAAGTATTCTGCTCAGATAAATTATTGCGACACATCTACAAACTGATCAGCTCAATCTTTTCGCTTTCGGAGCATGGTTAAGAATGACACCTCATTTAATTAATAAAAATAGAATGCAATCCACCAACGCAAGATACGGATAGGTTGAACAACATCAACACAGTGAACACCTAAAAACATCACTGTAATTTCTGAAGTATGGGTTGTGGAACTGTTCAAACCTATTGCCCCACACAATCTCTTAATAAAGAAATCTGCTCCATGGACTCTTGCGTCTGATTTGGCCACGTCACTCGCAATTATCATCCGTTGGATTTTGATCGGACCGTCCACAACCACAGAAAGATGAGCTGACGTTTCTAGACCCTTCATCTTGCGTGCAGAGTCTTCCATAAGCGCTAGACTCAAACCCTCCGCCGCCTCCCCCTCACCTCCGCGGCCGTCGAGGCACAAGAGGATCTGTTCCCAGTTTGCTTCACCAGCACTAGGGCCCCACCTCATCCCTCTCTCCTCGCTCTGGTGCCACCGCTTTCAACCAGCCGGCTGAAGGCTGAAGGCTGAAGCTCCACTGCACCCGTCTGCAAGCACCGTCCATCATTGCAGCAGTCGCCGGTTGACGTTCCTCTGCCTCCGTCCGCAAGGGTCGTCAGACACCCGCGATGTAATGGTGAGCCAATTACCGAAGCTTCCCTTGCGCGAGTTGAAGCAGCCAAATCAACGGAGGACCTCCTAGCGAACTTCTACGAGGTGCAGCTTCGGTGGGAGCGATGGACAGTGGCCCAGTTCGTGGGTTTGTGGTGCCTATTCCTGGAAAGCGGTTCTGTGCACGCAAAGAAGGTAACGCCTGCCCTACTGCTGCAGTACGAAGTGATGGAAATTCAGTTCAGTTACCTGTTTTCTCTCCTCCAATTAAATTATCTAAAGATTTCAATTTTTCTCAAATCTCTACAGGTGTATAGCATACATGTAACTGTTCCATTTTATGTACATTCACAGTGACAGGTTCAATCCCTAACTGAGAGCTAAATGTGTTTGTGGGTCCTTGGAAAAAAAATAGCAAACAAAGTCTAACCTTCACCAAATTTTGAGTTCACAGTCACAGATCAAGGAATAAGAACTCACAACAAATGGTTGAATTACAGATACATGAATACAATTGCAAGGACATAACTGGGATTCTGAAAATATGGGCAAGTGTTATGTCTATCAGCTATCTAGAAAATTTGAGAGGCTTCACGTTCAGATCCAAAGATCCAAACACATCAAACTGATTATCGAGCTCAAAATTCCTGCTAATATCCAAAGTAATGTTGTGATAGTACGAGAGACATACACCAAATTCTATGATGGTAACAATCCAGTGTGGGCACGGCAACGCCGGGCCTATCTTTCTAGTACATTCTAACATTCCATACAGTTAACGATCAGAGAATCATTCACATATAAGATTACTACACGATTGTATCGCATATTATGCAAAATCATCATTAAATCACATGTGTCACGAATTTGTAGCGGAAGTGTCCACGCAGCGGAAGCTTCAGGATAGCCACGCATCTACAGCACTGACCGAAATCGAACCGCCACAGCCAGTACTAGCAGGTAGCAGCCCAATTGGCCAATCGGCGCATAAGAACAGAGACACTCGAGTGGCAGAGGTACAGGGCGCACCAACCTGAGACGAGGACGAGGTGCCGGCGGCGCTGTGCTGAGCGGGCGCCGTGGAGTGGAACAGCCGGCGCGGCGGCGCCATGAGCCCGGCTCCGCCGGCCCCGACGGGAAACCGCCCCAGAGGCGCAGCAAACCACGCCGGCCTCCTCGTGGCGGCGGCGGCGAAGGCGGAGGCATCACCCGCGAGCGGCGCGAGGGCTCGCGGGAGGACCTCGCGGCTAGCGCCGGGGGCCTGGCGGCGGGCCGTGGCCGCCGCGGCCGCGCGGGCGGCGCGCGCGAGCCTGGACGCGGCGGAGCGCGCCATCGCGCTGGGGGAGGGGGGGTTGGGGTTTAGCGCTTAGCTGCAGCGGCGGCGGTGGTGGGCACTGGGCTGGCCAAGTGGTGGCGCCGCTTGGATGCCCGTTCGGTTATTTGTGGCGGCGGAGGTGGTGGATGGGGAGGGAGAGTGGAGAGGGGTGGCGATGCTTGGAGAAGGGGAAAGAAAAAGGAGAAGAAGCGCCGGCACCGGAGCCGAAGCGAATCGAAGGTTGGAGAAGCTTCTGCTGGGTGCGGCGGTGCTCGTCGACCTCCGTCCGTGCACAGCAACCGAAACATGGACCGAACTTCGGGGCCCACTCGTCGGCGAGAGAATGGAGAACGGCGTTGCATAGAACTTCGGGGTTCAGAATTTCGATTGGGTTTTTTTTTTGCAAGCACATTAATCGTACGCCTGAGCTAAATTTCACGAGTAAACTCAAGAATTTGCATGGCCGTTTACCATGCTGGATATCTCCAGGAACAAATTCAGGTGATATGCATTGTTCTATGCAGCACAAATCATACGTTTGAGCTGAATTTCAACTGTAATTCAAAGTTTACATTACTGTGTGAACCATTTTGGATACGTTCAGAAACAGATTCAGGCCATCTTCCTTTGTTACAAAGATGCAAATCTTTCTCCCAGGCTACCGAGCAATCATGCAGACTCGAAGGCTTAGTTTACATTTCATCACTCTTTGGCCCAAAAGCCGACCTGCGTGTCCCCGGGTGTGTATCGGGCCAGGCCCATAACTCCAGTACTGTGTTAACTTGCCGTGTGGGTGGTCGGAAGGAAAGGCAAGCATGAACACAAACCCTAAACACTATTCCCCTTTATTCCTTCTCTAGCTCGAGGCGGCGCTGCCGCGCTCACCGCCGTGCACGACACCGGCTCCCTTCCTCCTACCAGTCGCGAGACCGTGACAAATTGGCATCAGAGCAAGGTTCCAACCGCTGTGACTTGAGTCCCGCCGGAGTGGAAAGAGATTGGGAGCGAATCGGAGGAAAAAAATTTCTTCCAATTCGCCTTCGGTCCCGTAAATTCCAGACGTGGTGACCCTATCCTCGCGAGGAATTGACGGGCGCCTCCTCCAGATACCTATCCGCCCAACTCACCCTTAAAAATCAATCTCAAACACCGCCGGCACCACTAGTTCAAACCCTAGATCAGCAATACCACCACCACCTACACCGTTGCACACCGCCATCACCACAACATCGACAACGAGGGAAGAAGGCGAGAACACCGACGTTGACATTCAGTATGACAACCGCTGAAGAGAAGCTTGACTTGGTGATCACCGAGGTGAAGGCACTGCAGTCAAGCCAACTCAAGCTTACCTCCACAGTGAACTCCCTCGACACCTGGAGTGACAATGCAGACAAGTTTTCTGCCAGGTTGAGCAAAGAAATCAAAGATCCCACATTGCGCATGAAGGCGTTGGAGGCAACCACCTCTACTGCCTTGCCACAAGCCCCACCGCGTGAGGAAGAGGGGCGGGCCAGCAGTCACCGCGTCGACATACATCACCAAGGTGATGGAGTCTCTGATTCCCCACTCCACCCTGGTCAAGGGTGAGCATTAGTATCCCAAAATCTCAAGTTTGGTTACTGATATTCCTGACACCAGTACTAGAAGGAATACAATGCTTCTTAACCATCATGACACTGGAGAGTATAAGTTGCCAAACATAGACTTCCCTAGATTTAATGGTGAGCACCCAAAATGTGGAGAGAAAAGTGTGAAAAGTATTTTTGTCATGTACAATGTTCCTTTGCGTGTTTGGGTTCCTTTTGCTACTATCAATTTTAGTGGTAATGCTGAGCTGTGACTACAAACTTATGAAGCACAGCATTCCATTCATAGTTGGCCTGAGTTATGCCAAGGAGAATCAGGAAAGGGGAACAGCAAAGACATCTCCAGGAGAGGAAATATAAAGCATTCCTTCGCTCATAACCATGCTATATATCACGATAACCACAGTTATACCTGACTTAAACATAGCCACACGAGTTAAGGTAGCAAATACCACGTAGTCGATGTTCAGGCGTAACACTACCTGACGGCTAGACTGAAAAGCCAAATGCAAAAGGCATTTGTGATACAAACTTGCTACTATAAACAACTTTGAGCAGGCAATTAGCATGGACCAATCAACAGCCGACCCCCCACAAATGCGGAAAATCTCACACCAAGACTTGATGTAGGGAACTGAAACCAGCTAGACCAGCTCCCAGTCCCCGTCAATGAAGGGGATGCTGTCGTCTGAGCGGTCCTGCATTTAGAGAATTTGGCATGGTTAGAAACAAAACTTTTTAACATTACATTTTAGTTATCATCGGTAGTTCAAAAAAATGAGAGAATAACTAAGTCGTGGAAGAGTAGCTATATGTAAAAAGTGGTAAATATTAAAGGCGGGCATCCTGACAGTCTGATTCATTCATGTACCCAAAGATGCTAGGAATAGAAACCAGAGGGTAGACATTCTATTTCAAACAGACATTGTGTGGCTGCTTTATGTACTGAAAATGTTTACTACTGCTAGGATGCATCTGTATCAAACTGAATTATCCATATTTGTTATTCTAATACTATTATTACATGGCTGGCATTCTCCAAAAAATTACTGTCAACATTTGTAGGCGTACATCAAAGAAGATAAAAGGATAGGATCATACCGGCCGAAACATGTCGACAACAATGTCATCCAGACCACCACTGAGTCCCCTTTGCAGCCTACTTGTCCCCATCAGATCGTTGTTATAGTTTAGCTGACTATTAACAGCTTGCTGATCAATTCTGCCATCTTGCAAAGGGGGAACACCACCTGAATTACCACCATCCAGTGTCTGCCTCGGAACCATAGAATTGTCTAGGCGAAGGTTTGGCAAAGAAGAGTTGATGCCTGAATTACTAAGCGCAAGGTTGTTATTCAGCATGTCTCTTGAGTTGGTGCTGCTTCTGTATGCGAATGGCACCGCTTCCTGATTGAAGGGCATTGGAAGACCGTTACTAGCTAGTGACGCTACCTGGCTCTGCATTTCATTGCCCAGCAAAGGAATCTGACTGGATGCTTCTGTAAAACTTGAGAGAGGCTCAAGCTTGGGGCCATTTGCACGCAGGTTTGGTTGGGGCATGCTGTCCTTCTGACCAAGTTCATGAATGTTCGATGATGAAACTGCAGTTGGCCAGGTGGTGTTGCATCTTCCAAGGTCTGGAAACTGGGGAGACTCACCAACAAATGAGTTAAATGGGTCGGCAGAAGAAGAGTGCATGCGACCAAGGTGTTGCTGGTTGCTTGGCTCAAGAGACTGTAATGGCAAGTTATTCGTTGGAACCAATGCTGTGCTGTTTGATATATTTGGAAAAGAGTTACCGGAAGGACCAGTAGGAAAGCATTTGCTACTATCCTGCAGTGGCATATGAGCACCCCTGATCAGGTTACCACTGTTCATCCCACCAACATTGCCCAAGGAAGTGCTCATATTATTCTGGGTGTGTCCAATCTGAAGTGGCTGCGAAGGCAGCAAACCATGCATCCCAAATGCAGGAGAGTTCATCCTTGCAAGAAGGTTGTTTGACTGTGAATGGTTAGTGGTTGGGACTGGCCGATATCTCCCATATGCGTTGTAGTGCCTGAAGGCTTCGAGCCCCATGTTAACATAAGCAGGGTTCCTTCCTCCAAATGCAGCAGTTAGATTGGCCTGCCGACTCGCATCAGCACTAAGTCTTTTCAGATACAGCCGATACTTCTGAAATAACAAACCAACAAGAAGAGGATTTATTAAATGTACTTCTAGTTGCAAGAAGGGGGGAAAGTAATATGCTGAATAAAGTAAAGAATGTGGTCTTTACAAGGACTGAAGGACGTGAACTATATAACTTGACAAATATGCTAACAGATGTCACTTTTTTGTTTTCTTTTGAAAGTAAAACAGGCATGTGGAGATAAGTTGATATATTGAAATTTTATAGATAAAGTGAAAAAATACCATGAAAGTATAGTTTCTATGCATTATGAACTATACATTAGCAAAATTGCAAAACAAAACCTCCTTCAAGATACAGTATTCAAGCTTATAATTGAATAATCATAATGTACAAAAACTCGCTCCATAATAAACATCGCAGAAACGTTATCACGTAAAATTAAATGCTAGGTAAAATGTAAGGAAAGAAATTAAACCTGCAAATGACTCGCAACATTCTCCCTTGTGATGTTCTCAACATTCATGAGATCCAATATTTTCTTCGGAACAGCCTCTGCAATTATAGACACAAATACATGCTGTTATGATTCAAGAATAATAGAACAAATCTGGAGAAAATAATTAGTGAACATTCTGATAACTAAGCTATGAAACAAGAGCACTTACTGTCAATGCCAAGCTGGTTCACAGCAGCCACGAACTTTCGGTGCAACTCAACAGACCACACAACCCGTGGCTTCTTCTGGGTTGAGGAGTCTCCATTCTCATTACTGTCATCAGAATCATCACCGTCGTCTCCATTGTCATCCCTACCCTTGCGTGAAGTTCTCTTGTTGCGATTGACGCCACCATTGTCACCTTCAGCACTAGCCAACTGCAACTTCTTGTCAGAATCATCGTTATCATTGCCATGGTTCTTGGCATCAGAACTCTTCCGCCTAACCACATGCTGCCATATTGTCCTCAACTGCTCAATACGCACTGGCTTCAGCAGGTAGTCACATGCTCCATGGGTGATACCCTTCATGACTGTTTGTGTCTCCCCATTTGCAGACAACACTGAATGATGATACACGGTCAGCTTCAGAACTTAGACATTTTATAGATGTATTGAAATTCGCACGGTGGCCAGGTAATCAAAGAGAAATGCATTCACAATGTTCATTGTATGTTGAACCAACGGAAATAATGGACCTTCCTGCAGGAACTAATTGGTGTTCATTATCCTTGCAGACTTTTGTCCTTTCTAACTCTTTTTTAGTGGTCACCCACGTTGGGCATACAGATGTTCTCATGAGACACGTCATTTTTTTCCAAAATTAATGAATTCAATGGCACGTTGAGCAAGCCAAAGGCGGTGAAGATGAATTTCTTAGTAGAATGAGCTTTACTCATAAGCCCACAGTTCAGCAGTCCGAGAGAGGTAAACCAAACTAACCAGATACTATACAAGATCTACTCATTCCACAATGATTTTCAAGAAATGCCATTTTTCAGATCATTGGCTGCAATAATGACAAGAAGAGAAGTAGGCAAACAAGACTTACTAATGACCGGGAGGTCCATCTCGAGGCCCACAAGCTCAAGGAGCTTGAAACCATCCATGTCCGGCATGTGGACATCACTGATCACAAGGTCAAACTGGTCCTTCTTCTCCCTCAACAGCTTCAGGGCTGTGGCTGCCTGCCCAGTTGTTGTCACTGCGACATCACAAGGACATCAAATCCGGCCAGATTAGCGCACAAGTGAAAGGCCGCCGGAAGAACACATTATCCATGTGAGTCAAATCTTCGTAAGAATCACTCGCACGCGGAAAAATAAAGCAGAAGAACATTCCGTTGAAGAAAATCCAACCATTGGAAAACTACAGGCAAAAACCTGCAGAACACAAGATTAGAGACCCACAGAAATTGCACAGCTGGAGGTCCAATCGAGAGACCTTACGGAGAGAAACCAAATTAAGCCGTGTGTGGACACATGATAAAATTCAATCCTTTTTAGAGCAGCATAAAAAACCTGATTTTTTTCAATCAAGAAAAAATGAAACTGAGCTTGACATGACATTACAGAGCATAAATATTTCACCGCGAAACCAATAGGGAAAAAAGTGGGGGGCATAAAGTCAGGATTGCTATTTATGTGAATGCAAACAAGGACCTAAACATCTTTGTAACCTCCTTGCTACGCAAACAACGAAAACCAAATCAAGCAAAGGCCAAATCGTAAAGAAAAAAACGGCACTGAAGATACAATTCGATCAGAGGAGCAAGAATCCAAACATACAGGGAAGAGACAAGAGAGAGAAACAGAGGAGACAGAGGACTAGAGGAGTAGGGCATACCGTGATACTGGCAGCGAAGCAAGAGGTTCTCGAGGACCTTGAGGCAGGTGGGGTCGTCGTCGACGGCGAGCACGCGCATGCCGACGGGGAACTGGTCCTTGGCCCCATGCCCACCGTTGGCCTTCGCCTGCAGCTTCACCTCCTCCACGGTCATCTCCTCACCTCCGGCTACACGAATCCAACAGCACCGCAAGGAATCAAGAAACTTAAGCGCCCGCCCGGATCACCGGACTCCTTGTACGCAAGGGAGTTTCTTGGATCCTAGAAATCCAAGAAAAAGCGGGGGGAAGGCGGATAAAGCCAGCAAGGTCAAAGCAGGGGAGAGTAGCAGCACACCAGAGCAGAGGGAGGGAGAGGAGAGAGAAGGGTGAGGTGAAGAACTCAATAATAAGAGGAGGTGAGAGGAGGAGAGAGGAGGATGGTGAATGGATTGGAGCTCATGCAGTGCAAAGATGGTAACCTTTTTTTCGGCCCCCTTTCGTTTCCTTTTACGCTTCCAAGTTTCTTGCCCATTTATTCAGGCCTTTATATGCTACCCATTCCATCCATCCAACCCGGCGGGTTGGGGTCTTGTGCTTGTTGCCCGTGTGGTGTATTCCGCGTGTGTACGCGCCACCGTCTCTTTTGGGTACGTTTGGAGTCGCCTTTTGGTTTTTCCCATTTTGCATTTGTGGACAACGTTCCTGCAACATTTTTCTGTCACGGCAATAAACGCACGGCTGCGGTTTTTATTCTCCAATAGCGAAGCTGCTGCATTTTTTTCATATATAAAAATATTAAAATAGTATTTGATTTAGGTTCACCTTAGAATTTAAGATATTTTCGCTTCCCTCGCAAAGGAAGATTTTTTTTTCTTTGTGTGTTTTTACTCCCTGCATAGATTATAGAAAAATACAGATTTGTACGTTCCAAGAAGTAGGTGATGTCACCTTGAGTTGATGATGGATGTGTTACACATTTTCGTGTGAGCGAGAGAGAAAAGAATTGCGCCGTAAAAACACCGATTTCTTCTCAATTGTTGGGTTTTTTTTTTTGGAAGATTGCGGCGACAAAGTGGTGAGGGATAGCTCCAGTTTTGGATCTACCCAGATAAATCAGGTCAGACAAGCATTTCTTTTTCGCCTATAGTTGATGCTGACGTGGTTCGAGCTGGCCAGGCTAGGCCAAGCTCGCCGGTTTATGGGGGCTCGATGGAAGGAGGGGGCTAAATTTTAGCCCCCGTCACATCGAATGTTTGGACACTAATTAGGAGTATTAAACCTAGATTAATTACAAAACTAATTACACAACCCCTAGGCTAAATCGCGAGACGAATCTATTAAGCCTAATTAGTGCATGATTTGACAATGTGGTGCTACAGTAACCATTCACTAATGATGGATTAATTAGGCTCAATAGATTCGTCTCGCGATTTAGCCTAGGGGTTCTGCAATTAGTTTTGTAATTAGCTTATGTTTAGTCCTCCTAATTAGTATCCGAACATCCGATGTGACAGGGCTAAAGTTTAGCCTCCTCCTTCCAAACACCCCCTAAACAAAGCTCGCGATAAGATTGATTAGTGATGCACGACAGCTCGGCGTCATCTCTGGGATGATTAGCCGGCTTCCACTTCGACGGGATCACAGATCTGTAGCTTAGACAACTCTCGCTTGTATCGTAAACACTGCACACCACTGCGATAGGAAGGAAATCCAGATGTTTAATTTAATCCTTTCTACGGAAGGAAAGCACTTTGCTGTTGCCATCAAGAAATCCTTTTTTTTTTTTTGCTCTAGACATCCATTGTTTATTTCCTTTTCCACTCCCTAGAACTTCCCAAATCAAGGCACGGAATAACAGTACATTTCCTATTTTTAAGTTTTTGTTAAAAAAAACTTAGCATATTCGATCATACTACGTGCTTTGCTAATCTGCCGTCCAAAAACGCTTAATCAAATACGCGCATGAAAATGGCTGCTGGTTTTAAAATACGAATCTGTCCTTGGGCCGTGTGTATTATATGCCCCCAAGTGCCGTCAGGTACCAGTACATCATTGGCTCGAACACCCTGTGATTGTACTTGTGATAATATTCTTTTCCTGCCATTTTTCTAATAAGTATTCCCTGGCAATATTCTGCGGAATCAACACGTCAACAACTTGCATTTGCCATCACGTACGGGATCTCGTGGCCACAAATGCTCGCAATGTTTCATTAATCTTTTTTTAGTAAAGTTAAAATTAAGCAGCTTGTAATGGTATAAGATACGGAAGTCAATGTCAAGGGCAATGAACTAGACGGATCACAAAGTTATTGAGATTCAAAATGGCCTAAAAAGTAGGTAGGGGTGTGCAGGAAGCGAATGAACCTTGGATTTCACCAGTAGTAGAAAGGGAACTCATAGGCCATATAATTCTTCCAAAAAAGAGTTAAACCTCATGATTCGCCTCGTGGCATCGCGTTTGGATTTGTGATGCTTCTCTAATAGTACCAATTAACCAAAAATTCAATTAAAATGAAACCCTATATATTCGGATTTTTTTTTCATCGTACTGATTACCAAAAAAAGGCTAGTTATGATGAACATTTCATTTGCTGTTTCAGATAAACCCAAATTAGGGTGGTGGCACATTACCCTGCAGTGGCATGTGCTACACATGATGCTCCAAGGTATATTTTAAGGAACCCCACTAACCGAACATATCCAGCCTTACATGCCAACAGCAAAAGCCTCCTCCCCATCCGTCAAAGGCTAGTGTGCCAATTGTTAGGACAGCTAGCTCCCCCCAACACCCGCACACTCGATTCCTGATCTTTTTTGTGTGCCTTGTTTCCTTGCCCCTGCTTCTGCTTCGCATGGACCACACCACACCCTGATCCGCTGCCCTTTTGCTGAATCAGAGAGACCAAACCACAAACCCACCACAAAGCTCTCTCTCCATCCCTTCCAAAACCTATGCCTATGTGCAGGCAATCTACCACTAAGGGGGCGTTTGGATGTCAGGGGCTAAACTTTAGCCCTGTCACATCACACGTTCAGATGCTAATTAGGAGGACTAAATATGAGCTAATTAAAAAACCAATAGCAGAACCCATAGGCTAAATCGCGAGACGAATCTATTAAGCCTAATTAATCCATCATTAGCGAATGGTTACTGTAGCACCACATTGTCAAATCATGGACTAATTAGGCTTAATAGATTCGTCTCGCGATTTAGCCTAGGGGTTGTGCAATTAGTTTTGTAATTAGACTATGTTTAATACTCCTAATTAGTGTCCAAACATCCGATGTGACAGGGGCTAAAATTTAGCCCCTCCCTGCCAAACACCCCCTAAGTATAGCCCAATGGTCACATCTAATAGCCCATATACTTTGTCCTCATCTTTTGCAGTGCACTCATATGGGTGGTAGAGATCCATGCATGGTTGGGGGTCCCTCTCATGTGTTTACAAGTGGCGTGAAAGGCCTCCCCCCCACCACACACACACACACACACACTGTGCCCTCTGCTCCCAGCATCAACATGAGTAGCTAGAGTGGATGAGAAAGATTTGGCGATCTCCAACAAGATAGAATGATGGTCATTTGCATGGACTCGCTACTACTGTTGCAACGTCGCTGTCATGAATAGATTAAAAGTTACCTCTCTTGCTATGATAACCTAGATCAAGCATAAACATCCGAAAAATTAGCAACCGGTCTCTTCCAACCTTTTCTTTTTTTGAGAAAAAAAAAAGCTTCATGTCGAATCAGAATCATGATGCTTCCTCCGTGTAGAATCTCTCAAGATTGCTTGTACCGTCCACCTGTTCCTTACAGTAGGCAATAGGCCAATAGCAAAGAAAAAACCGGATGTTTCAAATTGTAAGTACTTTTGGTTTTTTTTTTAAAAACATAGATTTTCTATATACTAGAGAAAGCTAGGAAATGTTACTCTCGGAGCAAATAATTAAATATAAAATTTCGCGGTAGATGTAAATAATCTCGGATCAGTAACTAGATAGCCAGTGAGTAATTACCACTAATGCTTAGGACAGAAGAGATGTTAAGACGACGCTAACCTCGGAACCTCCCTAACCTAATCAATGGCCGCCGAGACGGTAACATCGCAATTATGCCTCATGATCTCCCCATCCTAATGCCGTGGATACCACTCTAATGACCGTCATTACAGCTTGTTTTCACCGCGAAATAACCGGGCATGTAGTCGATCGCAAGCTATCTCAGCCGATGAAATTCATGGCCGGCGTGGCCTTCGCTTTGCTTGCCTTGGTTTCCTTTTTCTTTTTTTTTTACTGCGACGACTGGATGGCAAGGACCGTGTCTCTGGGTCTGACGCTATCGCGGTCGGCGCCCGTGAAGAATCAGAATCTCAACGGCGGCCACAAAGCAACAGCCCGTACCGCACGCACGCCGAGCACGTACGACGGTTACACGCACACCCTCGCCGCGTCATGGACGACCAAGTACGTGTACGTCGCGGTGAACATTTTTTTATCCCTTCGTGTACGTACGGCGGCGTGCGGTAAAAGAGTAAAGACGGCGCGCCCCGCAGTACAGTCGTACAGACGAGAAGGCGAGCCAGGACTCAGAACAGCTTTCCTTGCTTCCGTTGCAGCGTGCAGTTAACTTTGCTGCGGCCTGCTGCACGAGTTAACTCAACTGCTCGCAGTCTGGGGGTAACTGCGCCGTACTTTTAACTTAACTCGGCCTGGGTTTTGATTAACTGCAGTTTAATGTGGGACAGAGATCGGCTGGTTCTGAAAGGGGGGGGGGGGGGGGGTTTGGTTGCACGAACAGTTGAGTAAATATAGATTAATTACAAAATTAATTGTGTAAATGAAAGTTAATTCGCGAGACGAATCTATTAAGTCTAATTAATGGAATTACAATTGATTTTGTAATTAACATATATTTAATACTCCTAATTATTATCTAAACATTCGATGTGACAAGGACTAAACTAGTCCCTAGAACCAAACACCTCCTGCGATTTACATGAATTGATGGGCCTCCATGCATTTATTTCTCCATCCATCATCACTGCACTGCTCTAGCTTCCAGATCCTGCAGGTCCTATGCATGCGGGCACAGCTGCTTCTTTCTTCTTCCTCTTCATTGGTCTGCACCAGGAGTGATGGCCGGTAACTCGTGGCGAGAAATTTATAAGAAGATGGCTTCCAACTTTTTTGTTATGGGGAAAGATGTGATCAAGTTACTGCTGCTTAAAATGTCTCAGTTAGTGGTTGGTGTAGTACAGCATTGTGCTGTAGATGTGTGTGTGTGTTTTCTTTTAAAAAAAACAGTTGTGTTATGCTTCGTTATATTGCATTGTGAAACCTAATTTGTATGAATATGTTTGCTGACTTTCATATGCTTTTTTGTTCTTGTGGCTCCTACAAAGATTCAAGTCTCGTATGACGGTATGAGTGCATCATGACATAGCCAAACGCTCCTCAATTAAGAAAAAACATAGCCAAGCACTAGTTGGTGGTCTTAAATAAATCCCCAAAGAAGATAAAACATGTCAGGCGCTATTGCTATGAGTAATATTTATATTGCACCGCTCAAAGAAGTAGGTTGTAAGAATCACATTTGCAAAAAATGAATTCTTTCTTCTTCTTCTTTGCGAAATCCGCAAAAGGAGTTCTTCACAATACCACAGTTTTATTGGACCTATATCAATAATGTGCATTGTAGTGAGAATTCCAATCTCAATACCAATTGAAAATACTTTACGTTTATCTTTATAGAGAAATAGGTGTTGTGCTATAGTAGTGTATGCTTCTTGTGTGGGTGTTTTTGTTGGGAAAATAAATGTTGTGTTTTGCTTCGTTATATCGAACTGGTTGAAATCTAGCTTGTTGTGAAGAGGAGATGCTTCCCGGTTTTTTGATACGATTTCCTGCGGCTCCTACAACGATTTAATTAAGCCTCACATCAAAACATAGACAAACACCAGCATGCGGTCCTAAATAAAGTCCACAGAGAAGATTAAAAAACATGTCTGGCAGACTGGCACTATTGCCATGTAATATTTACATGCACCCCCACAAAGTTGTGCGCATAGGCCTATCATAAAAAATCCCATTCACAAAACGATTTCCTAGCATGCTTTTATTGAGCTTCTCGATAGTGTGTTTTATAGGAAGAATTCCAATATCAATATAAAAAATACTTTAGATTTATTTATCCATTTATTTCTGATATAGAGAGAGCGTCTAAGTCCAAATAAATAGGAAAACAGCATTTATAAACGGGGGATTGAATTCACCGTTGTACTTGGGCGTACTGCAACCAGAAGCCTGCAGGTGCGAGCGGGAGTGGTGGTGGGGCCCGCGCGGGGCTACGCGACAGCGTGGGGGCTGAGCGGGGGGTAAAGATTCCGGGTAGCCCTGGGGAAGATTCCGCACTCAAACACCGCGTGTACTTTGGCGCGGAAGGGACCCACCCCGCGTGTAGGCGTAGCCTTTTCTTTCTTCCCTCTGCTGACTGTCCGTCCGTTCCAACGTTTCCACCAACCATTGGCCCGGAACTATTCCTCCGCTACGCGTACGCACTACCGCGAGTTGGTGTACCTGTACTCCAAATTGAAAAAGTTTCTAAAAGTATACAGTATATTCCGGGGCTACATCATCAGTTCATCACTTGCTACGTAATCAGCGTGTTATAAAGCCGAAACAAGAGCTTGCAAACTTGCTACATAATTACTCCCTCCATTTTTATTTATAAGACGCACACGCATATCAATATTCAAATTTTACAATCTTTAACCAATAATTTGACTACTAATTTTTATTTTTATAATGCAAATTTTATATGGTTGGATTCATAATCAAATATACTCTACAATGATTATAAGTTTATAACCATAAATAATATAATATAAGATATATGAATGGTCAAAAATTTATTTGGAAGACCGTGCAAAATTATACCATGCCTTAGAAACATAGATGGAGGGAGTAGTTGGCTAGGCTCTTTGTGATGGTTTGAGTTGTACAGTTAATAGGGTGCTTACTTTTTTCAGATTCACTTTTATCAATTAATTGTATTATTTCTCATCCGGTCTGTGCCAAGAGGAATTCGTAAGAGTAGAGTGCGAGTGTATGCATTCATAAGAATAAGTATATGTTCATATATATTAGAGTTATGCCTAAGCTGTGTTTAAAAATTACAACTTTTCTAAAATAGCCCCACCCATATTTAAAATACCATTATGGTATATTTATATTCAGAAAGAAGTTTAAGAAGTCTAAGATGTGTATAAACGGGATGCAAGTTGCAACCTTAGTCGGAATGTCTACCTCTACCATATGTGCCATTGACAAAAATGTCCTTGGTTTGGGTCCCATGACCTGATGGCCTCCCCGGAAAAACCCAAGGCCAAATGCGTCATTTATCGCATTGCCCTGTGAATAAAAAGGCACTTGGGGCAGGATGCGGACGCTGCATTCTTTCACACTTCTCCCTCAATTACTTCCAAGCTTGAGCTCCCTGAGAAGAGCTCTTTTGCCACATGACCAATACTTCTTGCTCAAATATTCGTGATCACACTTCAAGTCAAACATGGAAGTTTTTTTTTTGTATAAATGGAAAGAGAGACCTATACCATTTGTGACATACTATACCGTCAGCTTGAAATGGTATGCTAACAATGAATATTATGCCGGTCGCATATGATCGATCACGCTCGTATGCGTGACCGTTGCCTGCTTCATTTTACCAATGAAATGATGCAAGGGTGGGCTAGCTTCATCTCCATCCAATCCAATTGGTCGGATCAACCATAATTGGGCGTCGCATGTTGTCCCATGCAACAAGAGCCTTGCCAATTGCCATGGTGCGCTTGCCATGCCCCACTTTTCACCAGCAGGGAGATACAATTATTCAGGCCCCTGTACCACATGGCCACACATGGAAACAGTAGTGGCATATAATTGGGACGAGCACTAGGGCCAGGTCACTCACTGGCGCCGCACGTTGACAAAGGGAGGAGGTACTCCACTCCTCTCACTGTTGTTGGATAGAATGGAATCCTTCACTTTACCACCACTACCATATCTGGAACCATGGATGAATACCGCATGCTACCAAAATTGCACACTAACTAGTAACTAGATGATGATGATGATGATGAGAGTATGAGACCTTTTCATGATTTCGTTGGAATTTTCCGATGCATGAAGCAAGTGTCATTTCCACTTAACACTATCTTGTTATGAAGATAATGCATACTGTAGTTCCAGATAAGGTCACTACTAATCTGAGTTGTAAACAAGTCCTAAACTTTTGTGGCAAATAAAAAAATAAAATAACCTGGCTGGTCACTGAAAATTTTCACTTTGTTCAGATGAATGGAATAAACTAGAGAAAGAGAAGTCGATGGTAGAGGAGGTACTACAAGTCAGTAGCGTGCAGTGACAGTAAAGTTGCTGGCTTTGCTCCTTTCCCAGAAGCAATGGGTTTTTTTTTTTTACTGCTTCCCCGGTCTCGTCCACGCAGAAGCATCCCTCCACAGAAGCTGCATTTCCCGCAGCCACAATGATTAGCAGGCCGCCCCCACAAAAATCCCATGCTACAGCGCACGAATCTCCGTGCAGCATCGCAATTCGCAGCTGCAGATGTACTACTGATAATTCTTTTTTATATAAAAATCAAAGATGAGGACTGGAGTTTATTTGCAATTCCCAAGCAAAAAGTACTTGTTCAACGTACTACGCCTGGAGCTAGCTGCAGTAGATGTCTGGCCTGGCCGGCCGGCACTGTTGCGCCATTGTTGCACGTGATACACGCTAACATGGTTTGGACGATGGAAAAGTGACGTGCTACTTCGTAGTTTTGCACGCTAACACGATATACGCGTGCTGTGCAGCCTCTGTGCGATTGCTTATTGGCCTGCAAGAATTTCGTCGTCTTGTGCACCAACAGTTCAACACCGAGCCACGAGCTGTGTGCACGTACTGTACAGAGATGCTCTGATGTGTCTATCTTTCGGTTGTGCAATCTACTGCCACGCATGCCGAAATTTTTGCTACCAGCAAAAAGATATTCCTACTGGTGGTACATACATACCGTGGTTGCAATATGCCCGCTAGCAGCTAAAATTAGCTAGCAAAAGATACTTCCTTCAATCGTAGCGTAGTTCTAACGAGGAAATCTAAGTTGGCACTCTCCTAATTTTTTTTTTGTCGCCTATGGATGGCCTCCTCTATTCTTGATAGCTAGGTCCCATCCTTTTCCTCTCCTATCTTCCATGTGACGGTGTTCTAATCCTAACGAAACAAAGTATTTTTCCTTACAGAAAAAGGAAATGGTTTAGTTTTTAAAGGAAAAGGAAACGGTCTAGTTTTTAAAGAAAAAGTTGAGTCCAGAATCTTACCGGTAGAAGGAAGCTTGACTGCAGGACTCACCCGGAAACCATACAAAGATTTAGTTAGAGCTTAACAAAACACTAAAAAACAACCAACTCGAAACCTGTAAACACAAGCACGCAACTAAACACACCTATTACCGAGCAGATGGGCAACTCACGCAAAAAAAAAAAACACTGAAAAAGCACCTACACCGAATGAAAACTCAAACAACAACACTATAGTATTATGGAATACCGTTACTCCAGTACTAGCAATCATCTAATCTCAACGCATAATGGCGTATAGTACATCATCAACGATGCACTACTACTATTGTGCCGCGCAACTTCACACCCCAATCCAGGAAAAGCGAAAGGCTGAGTAACCACCGGCAGATATGGTAAACTAACCACGAGCGAGTGATGCCCGCACTACTTTTCAAACTGACTCAACGACGACGACCGGCAAAGCAAAAGCTAGCGAGCTGATTCTTTTCCCCTCCCTTTCAGGCACGACCGCATTAATTAACCACCGCTAATTACCGCCCATTCTCCATTATTCCCTTCTTCCACCCTCCAATTTTTTTTTTACCTCGGCACCATCCTCTTTTTCCATCCTTTTCAGGGGAACTCCACCGAGGGAGGGAGAGGCCCCCGAGTCTTTTGACGCGCCACGCCGCCACCCCCTTTCGCGTCCGGGCGAGCCGCGGTGCAGGTGCAGGTGCGGCGCGTTCGCGTGCGTGGGGGAGCGCGCGGGGGCTTTCCCGGCGGCTCGGGCGGGGCGCCGCGGGGCCACCCGGCCGGCGGGTTCGGGTTTGGCAGCCTCGCTCGCGGTCGCGGCGGCAGGCGACGTGCCTAAAAAGGCCCGGAGAAAGAGGTGCGGTTGCTTTGCCAAAAAAGGCCGGGGGGGGACGAGAGGGGGCCGGGATGCGTCGTGGACTCGTTGGTGCCGACGTGCCAAGCTGCCCTGGCACCTGGCGGCGCCGGCGGCGTTCGCAGCAACGGCAGTCACAACCCACAACTCACAAAGGGAGATTCGCAACGGCAAATTCTTTTGCTGAGAAGGCTTTTTCTTAATCATAAAAACAATTCTTTGCTGAACAAGTAAGATAGAGTGCGACTGCAGCATTTCATTTACTTATATTCGTTTGGATAGGATTGCAAGATGCGTACATCATCTTGGTCACACAAAATTTTTTTGCTGACGCCAACACCACGCTTGACCAAAAAGATTGGGACATGTTTGAGTTTTGAGATGTTTCCATTTTCGAACCTGCCGCGAGTAAGGTTTCTTGGGTTGATTAATTGGGCCGCAGACAAGTGCCTTCCTTTCGGCCCACTCACTGGGGTTAAAAGGCCTCTTTCTCGGCCTTTTTTGAGATCCAAAATACGGGATTGATTTCTCTACATGGTCTTCTGAAAACGGAAACAACATAAATAAGCAAAATAAAGCACAGAAAACACTCATTACATACTGTAGTACAAAAGATTTTAATCAACAAATCCTGTTTTATTCGGCCCATCAACAAATCCGCGGGCGCCCTATGGCTGGTCTGATAGACACTCAATTGCACGTGAACCACAAACAAACCAAAATTTATTTGGAGAAAGGAAGGCAATGGAACGGCATCCAAATCATCAACGTAAGCTGCATAATCAAAGGTACAGAATCAAGATTCGTTTCACCCACAGAAGATTTCTTAACGACTTGCCTTCTACTGCAAATCCAAATCGACGACTGTTGGCCACCGCCGCACCCTCTCCCCAACTGCTAGCCTTGCCGTGGGCTGCAGCTTTACGGCGCTTCAGCTCGACGACGGACGCGGCTGAGCATCGTTGGGCGGTGAGGGGGAGGCGGCGCTACTGGGGCGAAAGCGGCCGCGGTTCCTGTGCATGCGCCTCGACCTCCGCCGTGCTCTGCCTTCTCCCTGGACCCACGCTGGGAGCAAGTGCGTGAGCAGCTCCGCGCCGGCATCAACGCTGCCCACAGCGCCGCCTCCCAGGACTGCCGCATGCCGCTGGGGCCCCGGCCCCGCAGCCCCCGCACGCGGCGGTCTCCGAGAACCACCGCGACCCTCACTCGCCGCTGCCCCGGTCTCCGAGAACCGCCGCGAACCCTGCTCGCCGCTCGCTGTGGCTGCCCTGTGTTGGCGAGGGGACGGGGGTCACCACAACGACGCTTCGAGCCTGCGAACGATCCATTTTTCCGTTCCATGTGACGAAGGCTCCAGCCGAGGAGACAAAAGATCGAAAGATGTGCTAGGCCGAATAAAACAACAGAAAACGGCCCATCAACAAATCCGCGCGCGTCCCGTGGCTTATAGGGTTTAGGCTGAACTTTAGCCGCAGCTCTAATCAACCCCCTTGATTCCGCGTGACCCCGACGCGAAGCACCGCGGGGTCCTCCCGGAGTCCCCCCGATCCCCATTCCCGACCTCCTCTCGCAGCCTCCTCCGGCGATGGGGCGACGATTTAAGGGGCGTACAGCCTCCAGTATAGGTGAGCTTCCCGCCCGCCGTCATCCTCCTCTCTCAATCTCACCCACGTCGGAAGTGAAAACTTCAGTAGCTATTGAGGGTAGAACGGAAACCCTAGAGCGGATCCTTATAGCGGTGGGGAAACAGAGATCTGGGGAGGCGATTTCCACGTTCACGAAATCAATTTGGATCCGGTCACACAGATCCAGTCAACCTGCTGCTTCCTCTGCATCGGCGAGTTAGAATTTGGGGGCTGTGGGGTTGGAGGCGGGCTTAAAAGAGGTAGGGCAGGGGGGCGGTGGCCGCACCGACGAGCCGCGTGCGGGCACGAGTGCTGTTACGGTGGAGTGGGTTAGCTGTGATTTGACTGCGGCAGCGAATCAGGCGGAGGCAAAGGGTCTTCAGCCTCATGCCCAGGGCTGGCTGGTTTTACTCTTAATACATGAACAGGCGATTCGTCTATGTGCATTTTTTCTTAGCAATCCTTCTTGCTTAAGTTTGCTTGACATCTTGTTTGCAGCTGGCGAATTGAAACATCGTGGGCTTAGTTGCGTACTTGTGTTTACAGGTTTCGAGTTGGTTGTTTTTGTAGTGTTTCGTTAAGGTCTAACTAAATCCTTGTATGGTTTCTTTCAGGTGCTTTCAGAAGATTAGGTATCAAAGTTGATGGATAATGCACCTAAATATTATGGTGTTCTGTCGATGGCCCTTAGCTTGAGAACCTACAAGAAGATTCGGTCTGCCTATCGAGTTAGGATTGAGAAGAAAATATTGTTGGAGTCCTTAATTAGGAAAGCTAAGGAAGCGTGTGAAGCAGAACAAGTCCAAGCGTGTGAGAAGGGTAAGGTGCACGGAGAGTCAGAGCAAACTCCTCAAGAGCGTGTGATGTTTGCTAATCTCTGCAGGATGATTTTACCTGTGATCTCTGCATCTAAGCCACCTTATGTGAATGAGCTTCCTCTGCTGAAGGGTCTCAAGAGATCCTGGGACTCTGCTTTTGAGCCAAATGTGCTCAATAAGTGAAAGCTTATCACTTGGTGAGACTGGGAGTAGGAGGATTGCAAGAATTTCTGGAGCCCAGCCTTCAACTTCCAAAGCCATTGTGCCATATAAGCCTTTTCCTCATGCTGTGCTGCTGAATCAGAACATTGATGTTGATAATATGGATGATCACAACATTAATCTGGGCATATCTACACTGCCTCCTCCTTTGACTGAATCTGTAGAGCAAGTTGAAGTTCTTGGGATAGAAGCTAGTCCCTTAGGTTCAGTTGGTGATGGCAAGGATGAAGCAGAACTACTTTCAGCTGAGCATTCAGAGCAGAATATGGTTAATATTATAGAGAATGAATTAGGCAAAGTGATCAGGCGCAGTCCAAGGATCGAATCCTGCTTATCGCATTGGAGAGGTGGTGCAAGGCGAGGGAGTTCACTATGCCTGACCTTTTAAGCATTCATAGATTTTTGTTTTGGTGGTCAAGCCTTCGTATATTGTAGCGGCTTGAGGCTTGTTGGTCAGCTGGACAAAAGCAGACCAGTTTCTGCGACGACATAATCTTTATGAGGTTAAGTTCTGGAGTGATGGTGGTTATACACTTCTATTCCCAATAGAAAAGTGGGGGTATCGTTCTGAAAATTAATGGAGGTAGTAAGAGGTCACAAAAGGAAAACAAGATAACGGATGATAGGGCATGCACACCAAGCAAACAACATATATAACAGAGAATACACCGATAATGGGTTGACAAATTGCACTTTTATATATAACAGTAGAAATGCCCGTGCGATGCTACGGGTCCTTACTTGCTCTCACGTTATAATTCGCTTGTTCCTAATATATTGGTTTCGCTTCACAATATGTTGGTGCGTTGTACCTAGTAGTCCTCTCTTTGCATGTATAGTAGTAGAAGATATTTATGGGTGGTTTCATACCATCTGTTTATTACGTGGGATCCACATATGGAAATAAAAAAAATTCACCGCTTAACCTCCGTTCTATCCATTCATTCAATTTCCTCTATACTCATCGTCATCCAGCCAGTTGCCGCCTCTTCGTCCATCGGCGCCTCTTCTTCTTGTTTCCATCCACCTCCCTTCTACAATCCACTCCAAATCATTCCAATCAAGTGCAAAATCGAGCCCCCAATTGCTAGATGCCCCCCTTCCTGGCGCCATGCCCTCGCTGGCATATGACTCTACTTGGTTTACTGCAAGGAGGCAATCACCTCCTTGTTTCCTTTCCCCTTCCTCCTCTCTCCTTCACCCCTTAGGTCTACGTGGTGGGTAGGGCGTGCAGCCCGAGGGAGCAGCTGCCTGCCAGGGCGAGTGGCAGTAGTGCGTGGTGAGCGCGGGAAGGGTTGGCCACGCGAGCGATGGAGTGGTGGCGCGCGTCCCGCGCCGCCGCCGGCAAGCGCGCTGTGTGCGCGGGACAAAAGAACAAGAGCAAAGGCTGGACCTCGGGTCAATTGCAGTAAAGTTTGGGGACCTTTTCGCAAAATTATTAAGAACTATTCCAAGTCCTGCGGGTTGATTATGAAAAAGTTGAGGGATTTTTTTACAAAACAACCATGATGGTCGAAAGAAACAACCGCACTTTAATATATGGTGTGTGTGTACACACACTGTTTTGCTGTAATACACCTGGGTGCATCCTGTATGTAGAATACACCCAGGCCGGTGGGTGCATCAGGTTGGAGCAACCAACGCACTGTTAATTTGTATCTTCCACCTACCACGTAAACCTACCTAGCATACAAATTCCACCAGACTGCATGCATGGAATCTTTTGTTGGTTCAAATCTTTGAAACGATTTTTTTTCTAAATCGTAACCTAGATTGACAAACCGTTTGTTGCATCTCACTCAAAAAAATATGCTCAATAAAACTAGATCCAATATGGATATATTTTTTTTATCATTTAAGTGAGTTGCATATCAATGTACTACCGATTGCAACTCTATCTACCACCGAGTTGCAACTAGTTATAACTTTGTGTATTATATGCATCTGGTCACCATAATCACGTCATGTTGCAATTCTGAGTTGCAATCATACGTTGTTGCAACCAGAGTACCAACCGTGTTGCAACCAAGTAGTAACTAGTTACAATCAGTAGTAACTGGTTGCAATTCTATTTAGTAGGAAGCATATCTAGGTGCAATTAGAGTAGCAATTGGGTTGCAACTGAGTATTAAATAATTGCAATCATAAATAACAAGTGCTAAATAGGCTACAATCAAGTTGCAATTGGGTTGCAGACGTTCTTGCAACTCAAAGCACATCTTAGTTGCAATTATATATTTGAAAAAAACTTCATCAAATATAGCCTTCATAGATCTCGTTGTGTTAAGCATATTTTTTCCAACAACCTGCTTCAAACGGATCTAAAATCGGACTTGCAGTTTAGGAAATATCGCATTTTTTGTTTAGAATGAAGAAAAGATTTCCTGCGTGCATACTTCCTGGTAGGTGGGTTGAGTTCTGAGGTGGCGTCATGTGATTAGTTGTCTCCATTTAGTTTTGCACGCAGGAGTATGGGCTTTCCTTAGCGCGTGAATTAGCTAGCGCGCGGGACGTAAGGTGGGGGTCTGTGCATTTGTTGTACAGAATGCACCTGGGTGCATTTTAGCCTCGCTACGGCCGGTCATAGAATAGCTTATTCTGTAGCCAGTCCATTCAACACATTAGAATGGTTATAATAACTTGAATGGTTTCAAACAACAATGTAGTCGACTGACTGATCATAGACTAGCTTATAAAATAGTCAGGCCATCTAACCAGCCACCTACCGAACCGGGCTCATGCTCCTGGCCCGCTGGCCGCGTCTGTTGCATGCGCCAGCTGAGCAGGTTGGAGCCGAGTTGCTGGAACACACATTATCTACGATGATTATGGTAAATAAACACGCAAAGATCCGGTAGTTAATTCAGGTTGATTAGTTGACGGTTGTCGCGCAAAATTGTGGTAACTCTGCATCCTAAAATCCTAATTATCGCCTCGTGACTTCCAAATTCTCGTGACTAATTCATGGTAAATTCATTTTGTTATTATACTAATTGGTTCCTTGAATACACACAAGATTGTAGTAACTCTCTATCCTAATTATCGACTCGTGCCATCCGCATTCTCTTAACGATTTCGTGGTAAATTCAACTCATCGTAATAGTAACGATTTCCTATATCGTCACTCTTCTCTGTATTACGACAGTTGAACATCATGTCTTTTTCGGAAGCGTCTAAATATTTACCATATATTGCACGCACTAGTTCTACATATATATCAGAATGGTCTCGTTCTCTTAACACATACGGATGCTTGATTAAAAAGAAAATCACGTACACACGCAGCACGTACACAAACCTTGCTTGCTCACGTATTATCGTAATCCAGACCACTAGCTTGCACGCACGCCACAACTGTGAACTCAAAATTTCCGAAACAACCGTCAACTAATCAACCTAAATTAACTACCGGATCTTTGCGTGTTTATTTATCATAATCACCGTATGCATAGTTAATGTGTGTTCCAGCGCCTCGGCTCCAACCTGCTCAGCTGGCGCATGCAACAGACGCGGCCAGCGGGCCAGGAGCATGAGCCCGGTTCGATGGGTGGCTGGCTATAGAATACTCTCCTAATTTATCAGTATCTTTTCCGTAAACGTGTCACCATGTATTAATTTTCCGTCAAGCATTTCTCTGTGTCTCTCCGGAACAAGTACACTCGCGTCACCTTGATCTGATCCGATAAGCTAACAAAAAAATTACGTCGCTGGCAGGAAACGTCAAGCCAGATCTACCATGATGCCTCCAGGATCCCAATGGCTTGTCTTCTGCCGAGTTTCTTATGACGCTGCTGCGCCGTTTCAAGGAGTTGATTTCTTGCAAGCATGATCGTCTTAATCCAAGTGTAAATTATGTTAACTTCCCAGACAGAAGTATCGACAAGACCACTTCTCTTTTGTGCATGACATCATCACTGCCATCAGGTAGACATGAGACATGACAAACGTCAGTGTTTAGTTTTATAGCAGTCTCAAACTCTCAATCCTTCCAGTACGTACGCTATACGTGTGTATTTATACTACTACTTGTGTCAGAACAAGTTCGTCTGTACTACTACATGCTTAGCCATAAATGTCCATGCGTCGCTTTCGATCTCAAAGGCATTTCCTTGTGTTGTGTCTACACAATACAAGCAACAACATTGCGTCAGTATGATGTTCTTATTTTTGATTGATTACTCTTTCATGTTGAATTTATCGTTATTAAGATATGTCGGCTAGATCTTTTGAAGATCCTCGACGTAGGAGGTATTTGCGTGTGTGTATGTGAACGTTTATGTGTAACCGAAAACATGCGCACCAGGTAAACTGGTCAGAGAAAACATAGAAAACCATGCTGATAAAACTTGTATAGTTTCTTCTGATGAAACAAAATCGATTGCATCGATTCGCTATCCTTCCTCAGATGTTTGGGAGGAGTGGGCTAAACTTTAGCCCTGTCATATCGGATGTTCGGATACTCATTAGGAGGACTAAACATAAGCTAATTACAAAACTAAATTGCAGAACCCCTAGGCTAAATCGCGAGACGAATCTATTAAGCCTAATTAATCCATCATTAGTGAATGGTTACTGGTTACAGCGTAGCGTTTGATCATGACCCTAATTAAGGCTTATCCACATCTTGAATACATGCGACTTAGCCCTAGGGGGTTGTGTAATTAATTTTTGTAATTTGGACTACTTCTCGTGTTGGGTCAGATTAGTGTCCCAAACATTTCGATAGGATGGGGGCTAAAGATTTTAGGCCCCCCCCTCCCAAACACCCCCTTAATCGCAAGCAGTGGGTACTGGTCTGT